>NW_007578181.1:61475-86495 GCF_000690725.1 Stegastes partitus
CGAGGACCCGTCCATCGCCGCTTGCGGCTTTAATTATTATTTTTGTTTTTACAACCCAATCCTAGAAAACAAACCGACTACAGCCCGGCTAGCAGCTCTGTGAGACAGTGGTGATGTTCACCAGTTAGCTACGTGTGTTAGCATTAAGTGGCACTAAACCCAAATTTTGGCTGAGGATGGAGGGAATGTCACGAGTTTTAATTATTAAATGTTGGTGCTAAATGAGAGGTTAAAGGATTCTTCAAGGTTATGACAAGTAATCAGATTAGGGCATTAATGCCACCACATTTCTGAACCCAGTATAACGGAGGGATGCGTGTTGGAATGTGCGGCCAGGTTTCCGACAGAGCGGCTTCTCGGCACCAGGCTGTCCTGTCAGGCCCGTTTCCTGTGTGCAGGGTCGGAGCTGATGCCCAGACATCTGTTCCTGTGGACAGACACAGTTAATCTCTGCCACACCTCAACACCAACGGACCTGCTATCATTTAATTAAACCTTTGCATGTGCGCTGTTTACAAATCTATCGAAACATGACGGTGAATGTGAAGGAATAAAACGGATGTAAAGGTGTGACAGAGCATAAAGAAGAGAGAGTCTGAGGCGACCAAAGCAGTAGCTACCGGAGAGCTTTTATTGGGCACTTTGTGCGTCAAATCCTTTACAAAAACAACAAATTATTAAAAACACGTGAACTTTCTGTCCCTTGACATGTAATGTTGGAGTAACTTCATATAAAAAGGAAAACAGCATTATATTAATAGGATTAATAGAAATTTGGTTATATATGGTTAAAAAATAAACAAAAAAAAAAAAGAGTGGCCCACATCCGTTCTCTTAATAAATATATACACAATAAGTACTGAGATACAAAAGATCCTTTTTTTCCAGTTAATATGTACAAGGATATTTCCATTAAAAAAAAAAAATCAATTAACACGCATTCTATACTGTCGTTATGGCAACAGAGGGAAGTAGTTTTCTGAACGCGTCCGAACCTAAACATCATATTGCACTTCCAGCACAGCCTGAACAGACTGTTCTAGATATTCATTGACCTGTTTCACCAACATTCAGAAAACTAACCTACAGGGGAAGGGTAGCTGTGTTTTATCAATGTCATGGATAGATTTCTGTAATACTCACAAAGAGGCCGTCGTTTGAGTTGATCTGAGTCTTTTAAGCCACGTCATTCACAAAAAATGGATTCTATGCTAGGAAAACACAAACATCTGCAGTATTCTACCCTACTCACGTGATGATCGAAGAAGGTTTCACACACTAAATACTGTCGTGTTGTTTAGTCTTAATACGCTGAACCTCTGGGGCTCCGGTAACAATTTGCCGTCATCTTTTTCTTTTTCTGCGCTAAATACCGAACTTTGCAGATTGCAATCATCAGTGCTATGGCTTCGGGAAGGGAAATAAGATCTGCTTCTCTTGATAAAATTCAAACATATGAATGCATAAGCCGTGCTGCTTGCATAGCATGAGGTATAGCAGCACTACAACTGCTCTGCAAACCTGCACAAAGGTTTTTTTTTTTTTTTTTACAAAAGTAGGCGCCGACACCCGAGGTGCAGCTCGTATTCTCACCAAATACAAAAGTGTCATAACAATCAAACAGTTGGTAATTCTTTATGCACAATAAAAGCTTTAAAAATGAATCAAAAATGTATAACTTACATCTCTAACCGACATCGGTGCCTACTAAGAGCTATGGCTTTTAAACTGACACTTAATACAGCACACAGACGACGTGATTTGATTTTCAGATCGAGTCCATAATCACTGCACAGCCAGAAGTGTAAACCTGACGGCTCCGTTTGTCCTGCGATCGGGATGTTCCAGGACACCTCTGCTTCCTGAATCAGATTTCAGTGAGGGTGAGTTTGTACATGCCGCCCAGCTCCTCCATGCTGATCTGGAAGGTGTCTTCGTTGGAGTAGTGCTTGATGATGTTGTCGTCCATGTGGACTAGAATACTGTTGGCACAGAAATGGAGCGTTAAAGTCTGGTTGGCTTCACCAAAGCATCAAACTGATTTTAAGGTTGTACAGAGTGTAGAACCAATCAAGACTTTAAGTAATTAATGTAGAGTAAACGTTTCATCTTTCACATCCAAACCGAAGTCACTCAACAGAGCAGCTAGTTAGCTTAGCTTAGCACCGACGCTTTCTGCCATTATGCAAATGCAATCAGTGGACAATTTACCTTCAATTTGTCAGATCACAAGTGACGCCAATCAAACCTGTGTGGGTCCGTTCATTACGGCTCATGATTGGCTTATGTGCCTCACAGCAGCTATTTGTAATTGCTGATTGGACAATTAACTCAAAAAATTGCATTACCTCCTGTGTGAGGTGAACCCATGGTGATGAGATTGTGTTTGACCTCCCTGCAAGCTGGAGGAGCCAGATATGAATCTGGGAAAACCCACATGACTTGATTGACTTCACTTCTAATTTGCATTTCGAAGGGAAATTACATTTAGTTAAAGTTTAATCTGCAAATTGGAAGTAAGACAGTTGAGGAAAACCCCCCAAATACCTCAAGCTGCTGCTATATTTTAGATTTATTCATTCGTTTGTGTCATATTTGGTTTCAGAAGCAGCACTGGGATGTTAATGACTCCTCACCCTTTCTTGCACTTCTTGTACACCTTTCCAACCTTATCCAGAGGCAGCTCGTACTTGTCTGCAATCTGGAAAACGACAAAGCAGCGTTAAACAAACAACAAAATAATCTTTGAAAGAGACCTGGTTCACCTAGAATATCCCATCAACCTCACTGTTCTCAGTAACCACCCCACCAGACCCTTTCACTCAATTCTTTTTGCACTCGACGACCCCAGATGAAGCATTGTTGCCTCTGAGACAACCCACCCCGCCTTCCTCCCGTTCCTCTTTTCCACAACTCCATTCGCACCCTATCATCCATCTCTTGAATTTATCGTCCCCCCAGTTCTGTCCTAAAACCACACCCGATCTACTCCCCTGCATTACGCCTGTCACAGCTTGTTTAGCAGCCCACAGTTGCTCAGACACAGAAAGAGCTGAGCCTCAAGTTTCTGTAATCGCTAATGTGAAACAGGAGCGCGAATCCCGACGCAGTGAACTGAGGACAACTTACAGCTTCCACCAGGCCTGTCAGCGTGGGATTCTTCAGCATGAGGGCATCAAACACCTCCTCTGTTTCCTTGCGCACGTACAGCAGGACTGTGTGGTGGGAAAAAAAAAAAAAGACAGAGGAGGCAGGCAGGCGTCAAAGCAGAGCACGCATGTTCGTGGAACAAACACGGAAAAGTCACCGGCAGTCATAAAAAGGGTTTATTTGCGTCAGACCAAACAGCTTAAGTGCTGCTTTGGTCCATTTGTGTGGGTTTGAGGATTTGTGGCTTTACTGCGACTCCCCGTCTCACTTTCAAAGAAGTTTAAGCACGACTACACATATGTTTGCTCCATTAGTAAATGTGCAGCTACAGTGTACAACACTGCAATCCATTTTAACCGAACGGTCCCTCTGCCAGACTGCACAGGCTTTGATCCAGACACTGAGCGCAAAGTGCACCTAGAAAGCACAGCGGCGTGGTTGTAAAGACACACAAACGCTGACCCACCTCACGACACTCTGTCTTCTCAAAATAGCTCGCGCTCCACAGAGACTTTGCTGTATTGTTTTTTTTCCAACCTGATGCTGGAACTTGTGACATTCGCGGCCTCTAAACACTCCTCGTCTCTATTTAAAGACGCAAACATGTGCCGCACGGACGCTTTCACTGGTTTCAGCCACTTCTGTATATGGCCTGAAAGAAGTGGGATAAGTGAGAGTATGGACGGAGTTTGGCTTCTGTCGTGCTTCGCAAATTGCGGTCTGGATCAGCCGAGGACAGCGACAGACGTCATTTTTAGGAGCAGCAGGCGATTGGCAACCGAGACGTCAATACGATCCCGGAGCTGCCAGTTTTCTGACTGGAAAAACACGACAAGCCTCGAGAAAAGAAAAAAAAACTTTTGAGTGAATTTAGTTTAAGTTTAAAGGAAACTTAAGGCCACATACCAACCATGCCTATTGGGGACTTTAAACAGTCATGAATACTTGACGCAAGTAACATGAAATGATTCTGTATTACAGCGGTTTCGTTTTCTTTTTTAAACTTGTGAACCGATAAAATAAAGTCATATTTATTTCTGACTTTTTGTCGCAGGTTGTGACCACAGTTCCCATCTGAGGTTGTTGGTTGATGGACTCTTAGAGGCTCTAGAGGGGAACGTGATCGATAAAAAAGCGCTGATGCATTCATTACTTCTTAGTTCCTCTGGGGTTCATGTAAAAACTATATTCCTGCCTCAATATCCGGGGTGTAACCGGGCTTAGTAACGATACACAAACTGGTTGTAAACGGTTGAGATAAAGCCCAATTCTTTTTAATGTTCACCTTTTAGCTACAACACATTTTTTTAAAAGTATTTGCATATTTATTATTAGAAAAAAACTCCTGTTGTCTGCCTGTGAATGGGATGTGGGGAAAAGGGCGCAGGCTTGTTTGCATGCATTTATGCACGGAGTGATCAGCGGTATTTTGTTGGGTCAGTGGAGGCCTCGGGCACGTGTGTGTGTGTGTTTTGAAAGACCTGGAATAATCACATGGCTCGGAGAGAGAGAGTGTGTGTGTGTGTGTGTGTGTGTGTGCGTGTGTGGGAGGAGAGCTTCAGAGGGCGAGCACAGCAAACACACATGTAAGTGCACGCGGCTGTAACACGCTGATTTAGCCTCAGAGAAGAGCATAAGAACAGTCGAAGCACTACACACACACACACTACACACACTACACACACACACATATATGTAGTACCTTTCTTTGGTTCCTCGGCTCTCGGCATCTTGTTCGGAGGTGAACCGAACTCGTCGTCGCTGAAGGGTAATCTCTTCATGCCCGAGCTGCAGTGGACACACACACACACACACACAAAACACTGCTTAAATGGTCTTAGCAACCAGCTACAAAACACACACACACACAAAAAACAACACAAAGCCCACGAGCATTTCCTAGAAACAGCATCTGTACGTCTGCATGCCTTTTACGGAGAAAGTGCCAAAGGTTGTGTCGGTTCAAAGCTGCTGTAGAGCGAGTGTGAAATCAGGGTGAACTCACCTTTCTTCTCCCTCTTCTGCCGAGAAAGGCTGCAAGAGGAACAGAGGAGCAGAAGTTCACTGACATGAACAGAAACATTAACAACCAACCGTTACACATTGTCTTGAGATCAGTTATTGGTGCTTTTTCCTACAGTTTGCACTGAGTGTTCCCAATTATTCTTGCACTGACTAAACACTTTTTTTTGGAGCTGTTGTAACGGTGAAGTTTCCCCACTGTGGGATCAATAAAGTTATCTTTATCTTTTTTTTTTTTAAAAACTGGTATTTTGTTAATTATATCTGACATGAAAATAAACTTAAATGATCTTTAACTCATGTCCTGCAGCTGTAGCTCTTCATGGTGGCGGCTAAATCAGTCAAATAGGTCAAAGCCAAAGTCTACAGCCAAGTCCAAACGGTTTCCTGTGCTGACCCGTTTATTCTTCCTTTATCACTGAAAACTGAACCTTGTTGACACAAACCTGCTACTCAGCTACACAGATCTATACTGCATATGTAGAGCAAGGCCTGTCCAGCTGGAGGAACATGTTTAAGGCAAGTCTGGACCCTCACAGGGGGTCACAGGTTCTGGATTATTTATAGGATAAGACAGTCGGATCAGACAGAATACGTTGTTGTACATCCTTCTGCTAATTTTTTGTTCTCTGTCAATCAATTTTCCTCAAAACAATGTTTGGAAACACAGTAAAATGTGCATTTTTTTCCAAACAATATCTTTAAATTGCTGAAGCAACATTTTAAAACCAAAAGCTATATTATTTATTATCATCTATGAGAGAACCAGATCATCATCATCAGATTTATGACGCTGTAAAGCGATGGATTTTGGATGTTTTTGCTTTAAAAAAAATCTCAAAATAAATTAAAAATGCTGTTTTTAATTCTTAACAAGTGGAGGGACGTTTTTTGAGCCTTTTGCCCCGTCGCTGTGCTGGTTGCACTCCCATTAATAGGATTCTATTCTAAGAGGGAAGCCAGTGAACTCAGAGTTTATCGGAAACTGATAGCGCAGTCGCAGGAGAGGTCAGCAAGGTTCAGTGTCATTGGCATCACCAAAAATAGCCTTCTTTCCCTCTCTCGGCCTCGCTGGTTTGCAAAGTAAACTCACTGAGACAGAAAGCTAAAAAGGGAACATTTTCCTCAACTGCACTCAGGCTGCTCTCAGTTTGGCCAGCAGGGGGCAGTCGACGTTCACAAGCAGGCAAATTTCTCAATGGACTGCTCCTATGGAGGCATTTTCACCATGAATAAAGCAACTCGTTGTGCACGTCACAGAAAACTAAACTGCCCCCAAAAAGCTACGAGTGGTGCTAACTAGCATTCAGGTCAGGTGCTCACACACCGAGGGGCCATGTGATGAGTCCACTCTAGAAGCAAAGCTCAGAGTCCAGTCACACAGGAGGTGTTTGAAGCTGATAAAAACCTGACAAACGGCGTGCACGCACAGCACATCTGTCCTCCTTTCACCCCGATACGCATCCCTGACCATCTCCTTTCTGCCTCCACAAATCCATAAGAAAGCTGCATTCCTGCCCCCTCTCCCAGAATCCATCTCTTCCCTTTGCCCTGAGCAAACATGAACACGTGAATTAAGGTGGCTGCGCAGGTACTATGTCCTGCACCCCCCTGGTTTATTTTAAATCACTGGTAAATGATTCATCATGTGAGTAAGCAGTCTGAAACCCTGCCATCAGTATGTAGGACTCATATCAAAGCACCAAACCAGAACTCTCTGTTCCTGCCAACTCGCGAGCAGGCAGGTCACCTCGACCCAGCTGGCAGATGAGTGGGTGGAGGCAGAAAAACAAACTGTTTATGGACCTCCTAAGATGCTGCGAACGGTGCGTAAATGCAGCAAAAACATGTTCACCAACGGCACAAAAAGCAGGTTGACATAAACAGCGACCGGGTCCGTATTCGACACTCACGTGGCGCTGGAAGGCCGAGAAGTGAATGTCGGGGATGAAGAGGACGGGCTGGGTCTCCAGGTCGGTCATCATCTTGAAGATGGTCACGTCGTTGCGCTTCTGGAGAATCGGCACCTTCACGTCCACAACTGAGAGGAAGTGCAGAAAATATTTGTTTTAAAAAGTGGAGGACAAAGTCTTCAAACTAGAATTAACAGATATTTATGGCCGTCTTGGGGCAGGGCAGCAAACCCAACACTGACTTATAGAGTTATTCTAGCAAGCATGGTAGCATAAAGTTTAATTTAAACATCCAGCAAACACATCTGGGACGTGTAAGTGCAGTGTTTAGTCTTGCATTAGCTCCTTTTTGGTTTATCAGAGCTTCATTTTTTAACTGCTGTGTCCTGGAATGAGGTGGACTGGAGGGCTGGGAGTTAACTGTCATAGAAAAGTTGTCATGTTGGGCCTAAAACCAAAACAATGGGCTGAAAGAAGCCAAAACGCGCTGCAGAGCCTAAAGCAGCTGCAGGATCAGGCGCTAACTGGCGGTACGTTGGTAACCGTAAACCCCCCTCGTCCACACACAAGGGCTCAAAATTCAGCGGTGCAACTGGAAGAAGCTGGCAAGATTCACACAGATATTTTCCACAACACAACTTGTCATCTCGACATGTTGCGGGGAACATTCAGGGTTTCAGCCCCACCACCACCCATCGTACACCTCAGAGGAGACTCACAGGAGAGGTTAGCGCTGAGCTCGGCCACTTTGCCTTTCCGGCGGGACTGCTTCCTCTCCTCATCTCGGATCTTCCTCTCCGCCCCCTTGTCGCAGAAGACTTTGATCTGGCAGTAGGCGCGGTGGATGGGCTTGTTGCTGCGGTTGTTGTAGCTGTACGTGTCGATCTGCAGGTTCAGGGGAAGACCCTTGACCCCCTTCTGAGAGGAGAAGTCGGTGCTCAGGCAGTTGACGGAGATGAAGATCTGTGGACAGAAAAGGAGGAGGATGGAGACGAAAGAGACGGGAACAGATGTGGAATTACAACTTAGATTTATTTAATGTCTGCTTCTTCATTATTAAACTTTCACTCTGATCACTTTAGCTTTAGTGGCACCAACACTGAACACTTCCTGCAGCAGGTGCCTCACAGCTCAGGCCTCTGAATACATTCAGTGTTCTGTGTTGCCCTCTATTGGTTGACTTCAGTCATCACATGTTCCTTTGTCTCCTCCTGCAGTTTCTCATTGTGTCAACAAAACACCCAGAAAGGATCCGAGAGATAAAAATCAGCAGATGCCACCGATATTCACTTTGTTCAGCAACAAAATAAATAAATCTTTGTGCATTCATGCTTTGCTTTAACACAATAAATTTAAACAACAGAAGGAACATTTAATGAGGTTATTAACCCCGCTGGTCTTCATTGGTGGATTTCCACAAGACAAATAACTGGTGTGGGATTTTCATACATCTCATTTTAATCTCATTTATGTCTACAGAGAATTAAAACAAGGCTTAAAAAGAAGATTTTAAACTGATCGCCACAATTAGAAGGGCAGAAAAATGAGTTATGATAAAATTAGTTCACACCCAACATGAAAATATTAAAGTTTTATTTGTGTCTGCTGTCTGTCTGTGTCCAAATTAGGACCCTTATGTTTTTATTTATTCATTTAATTTGTGTGCATTTGTTTTGGACTCAAGGAAATAGAAGACTGATATTTGCAACTGACAAACATTTGCATGAAAAATGAAAATCTCTGCATCAAAATCAACTCTAACGTAAAACTTTGCTGCAATTTTATTTTATTTTTTTAATTTAAGTTTTACACTTACAATAAAATCAGAACTTTTAGGTCGGCTATTACATTTACAAAATGTCTTATTTTACAGGAATTTTTATTATTTTTTTAAAGAATGATATCAATAATCAGGACAAAACCTGAATATCAGATCCAATAATGAGTCGACCACTGGTGTAAATGGTAAAACAAGATTTTTTTTAAGTGTTCTGGAAAATATTTGGAGTGAAGTTTTTGCGAAAAAAGTGAACTGTTTAAAAGAATCTGTGTCATTTTTCTGTATTTGGGGCTTGTAGTCACTTTATTGTCTGATAAAATGAGACCACACATAAGAGGAAAGAAGAGTTTAACTTAAGACAGAGCAGAAAAGAAATTATTTCTACCCAAAAATGTTTTTTGACAATTCAACTAATTTGCCCCGAAGCACAGAAATAAAAGGCAGCAGCTTCCCGTCACAGATACAAACACGCTGCTGCTAAACCACACCAGGAGTGTTTATCATCTTAACTCACTGAACCCCTAATTTCAACCTTAAACCTACAACCAAGCGAGGATCGACCACAGACAGATGTCCTGAACTCCTGAAGTCAGAAGTCAAACATCTAAGCACACACTCACACATCTTCATCTGTAACCCAACGCCTGGCGGATGAGATGCTCAAACAGCACGGTGTGGTGCTCACACACAAGGATGAACATCCTATGGACACAGGCCTCCAGTCATGAGACAGTTAGACCCACATCCTGCTGTGTGTGTGCAGAGGACGCCTGTGCATGTTAGTTTATTTATGCAAAGCGTAGCCTACAGAGAAGAGCCGCCAAGTGCAGGAGATGATGTCGTCTCTGTTTATGCAAACGCTGCCGGTCGGGCAGCGGTTACGCTGCCGGAGGGCGGCGGGACGGTTGACAACAAAGAAGAGAGGAGCAGAGGTCGGAAACTCCTCCTTTCTGTCACCTTTTCCACCCGTTAAACTGGATTTTATTTGCCAACTGTCCGACCCGGTCCCCGTCCTCCTCCCCTGCGGAGTTTCCTCATTCCTGCGCTCTTTGTTGCCGCTGCCTGGTGCCGACATACCTCGACACGCAGCATCACAATAGGGGTGACGGGCAGGTTGGACGAGTCAGAAAACTCGTGAGCAGAGCAGGAAGACTCACACCTCCTCGTTTCTACGCAACCTGAGTCAACACGTAGGACGAGGGGGCGCGACACGACAGCATCCTTTTATTTAACCACTGTTTTAAAGGATCACAGCGAACAAAGGGGCTGATGATCTCCGACAAAGAAAACTCTGATTCTGGTCTGTGGTGAGAAACCACGTTAAAAGAACACGAGTCTATTTTCGGATTAAAGCTTTAAGTGTCTCTGTGTTAAAAGTTCAAAGCTCACATTAAGAGTTCAAGACAAGGAAGTTCATGGAAACGTGGATCAGTGGTGACCCTGTGAACCAAACGTCGGACTTGTTTTTACATGAACACTGGAGGGCAAACAGCCGCCTTCACACATGAGGTCTGTTGAAATAATAACTGAAGACTGAGGAGAATGTCAGCCGGCTGTATGTGTGGAAGCATTAATGTTCGTCCTACCTTGGCTTCCTCGTTGGTGTCCCAGGTGAAGGAAATGGCGTTGTAGGAAATCTCCTCGATGTTGCCGATGGTGTTGAAGCTCTCCTTGTAGTCAGCTGGAGCAAAGAACAGCAGTTTATTGATCAGTTAATCCTCGACAGTTAAATTATCCATTTATTGAAACTGTAAAACCAAAAACAGTCCTCAGATGTTCAGCTTTCTGACAATCCTGGAACTGAAAATCTTGATGTTGCATCAAAATCCATTTATTCTACGTGTCTCGTTTTAAAATTTGCCAAAAATAAACCATTTGCTCTAAAAAGATTCTGTAAAAAAATTAAAATTCTACATTCATGGGCACAACTGAAAAGCCGTTAATGACTCAGCGGTAACCAACAGTCAAGTGACAAAAATTCAGAGACTTTTGGCTGAAATGGGCTCAACTGCAGAGCAGACAGGAAATAAATATGGAAAGAAATCAAAAATATAAGAAGTAAAATATCTATAGTACGTAGAATCACCACTAATTTTTCCAGAATTAAGAACACTTATGGGCAGCTAGAAAAATGTTGTACATGTTGAGTCCAGGTTTTTGTTTTTTGTTTAAAAGTAAAATAAGCAATTAAAAGAAATTCAACCCTTTTATTTTGAAGATTTATGGCATTCTAACTTATTCTGCACTGAAGATATTTCTGAGTTTTCTCTACTTCAGGCCATGATCTGCTGTTTCCACAGAGGTGTAGGACTTTTTATTGTTGTAAAAAAAAAAAGGAACCTTCGATGAGCAAAAAATGTGACAGGAGTGAAAAAACAGAAACTGGACAGGAAGCAGCATTTTAACTGCATAAAGTTCAGTCTGAAACAAAATCAGCCAATCAAGAGCATCCAAATAAATAAACGACAAAGAAATCAGACAAACTAAATCTATTTTGGTAAGTTGCCAAATACTTCTAAAAAGTGAGGCATCATAATCGTCAGCACGCCCTTTTTCCTGCTAAGTTGCCTTTTCAACCACATGAGGGTTAATCTGTCACGTCACTGTTTACACTGAACTCTCTGACGTCTCAGTTCTCACACTGGGAAAGTTTCAGGACCTTCTGCCTGCTTTCTTATTTTAAAAAAAACTTCTGTTTCGGATCTTACCGATGTCGAGACACCTCTGCTTGGCCGTGTGCTGTCTGGAGTGCCAGTACTTCCAGTGCTTCAGCTGGTCGTCTCGGCACTTCTCCTCCCCGAACACCACCATCACCACGCTCTGACGGTGGAAACAGACACAAAGACGGCTTAAAATGCTGCAAAAATAAAGATTTAGCATCAGATTACCGTCAATAATCCTGCGTTCTTACCCTGACTTTAGTGATGGGCTGCTGCATGCCTTTGTTGTCGACCTCCCTGAGGGTGATCGGGTAGAACTGGCCCTTGTTGAGGTACGTCATCGTCCCGTCGCCAGTCTTCTGACGCAGCGACTTGGACGCCTCGAGAGTGTACTCAAAGTTATTCCTAAAGCACAGAGAAATAGAATCACATCAGTATCAAAAGAAAAACCCTGCATTTCTGCAATGAAATCAATTCAACTTTGGGTTTCGCTCGGCAGCTAAATCCCAAAACCAGCGCGTAGTCCGGGCCGGGCCAGGTAGCGCCCGTCAGCGCGTAGTCCGGGCCGGGCCAGGTAGCGCCCGTGTGCGCGGCCTCTTGTCTTTCACATGGACGGGGAGTCCGGTGTCTCCCCTGTGACTGGGATGAATGAAGCCTTTCTGCCGTGTTGTGTCAAAAGCTGAAAGGCGGTGGAAGCCGGACGGTGGGCCGGCGGCAGCACGACTTACCCCGGCATGGTGTCAAACTGAGTGTAGTCCTCGGGCGTCATGGAGGTCATACGTAACTGGAGATCTCCCGGGAAGGAAAACACCTGCAGCGCACAAAGGAAACAGACGGAGACAGCGTGTGAATAAAGCACCGGCACAGGAGGATGTAAAAGTGCTCTGATTTTATACGATCCGTTATAACAGATGAGCGATTAGCAGTTTAATCTAGTTCCCTGTAGCTTTCTCGTAGGTGTTTTTTTGATAATCCGTTTTCTCTTCCGTCCCTGGTTTTGTTGAACACGGCTCCGTCGCTGCCCCTCACCCCTCCTGTACAGGGGTTTTGTTGGGTTACTCTTTTCTGAGGTAATTCCCCTCCAGGTTAAAGAAGAGAAAGAGGAGAGAGAAAAGGCTTTGGCTATTGTAGGAGAAAAGTACAGCACTTTATTGTGTTGGTGAGACAATGGCATAATAACACACTGGCCACTATTTTGGCATGTTCAAATAAAACCAGGGAAGGCTGAGCCCACCGCTGGCTCCATGGGATCAGGTGAATATCCTATTGTCTGATGGGAGAGATCTGAGAGAGGAGAGGAGAGGAAAGCGAAGCGGAGGAAGGAGGGGCATTAGCAGGGTTTCTTTTTTTTTTTAGAAAGAAAGAGGGGGACCGAAACACTCACCTCCTGGGAACCATCCTTGAAAGTCTCGGTGAAGGTGGAGTCGGGGGGCGTGCGGGACTGGGTGCTGGGGCTGAACTGGACTGCGCTGTGGGAGAGCTGCTGGCGGTCGAAGACGCCCACGTGGCTGTTGGTTTCGGCGCAGTTGTTCGGCACGGTCACCGAGAAGCCGTGGGTCGGCACCTCGGTCTTGACTGGCGGGTAGTTTGGCACAGCGGCAATGGAAACTGTGACAGTCGTGTCTGAATGAACAACTGACAATAAGGTTTTCTGTGTCGAAAACTGATTTTGTGCGTTCGTGTTGCCGAATGCGGACAAACCTGGCGAGGCAAAGTGGCCCCTCTTGTCCTGGGCCAGCTGAAGAATGTTGAAGGGCGCCTTGAGGACCTGGATCCGGTTCTCCATCCCGCCTTCCTGGAGGGGGACTAAGGGGTGTCCGGTCTGGATTTGGTGCCTGCAGCAAAGAAACACAACACATACGTAGCACCGGGTTAAAAGATTGTCTGAGAGTTGGCTTCATGAACGATGTGCACTTTAATTCATGAACTATGCACCATTTAAACAGCTCTGAAGTTACATTCTTTGAGATTTTTATGCCTTATTTGGTGTCTTTTATAGCACAGTTCAGCTTCTTTATGTGTAATTTTCTTTTGCAACTGTCTGACTAGAATTGTAATCATGATGTAATTGAAGTTTTCCAATTAAATTCAACCAGTGGAAGCTCGTAACCCTGCATTTTAGCCTAACCTTTACATCTAGTGGCTTAGATGCTAAGCTTCCGTTTGACAATACGTAGCTTGACATTTTGAATAAGGCGGGAGCCCCTGAGGCCAAAGGTGTGTGCAGCTCTAATTTAAAATTCAGAAAATGAGCTTGAATCTTCCCCATTCTTTTCATGCAGTCGCCCTCTGCTGCGCTTTTATTTTTAAAGGGGGGGGTTTGCATTAGGAGAGGATTGGCGCTCACCTTTTGTT
The DNA here is from genome assembly GCF_000690725.1 of Stegastes partitus. NCBI lineage: Eukaryota > Metazoa > Chordata > Actinopteri > Pomacentridae > Stegastes > Stegastes partitus. The sequence continues at coordinate 75,356 of NW_007578181.1, forward strand.
GGGATCCACATCAGAGACCATAGCGTCGGTCTTGGGCTGCGTTATTGTTCTCTTGTCCCTGGGCACCTGTATGCGAGGGTAAACACAGCCGCTCAGCGTCTGACCACATCACATCCAACAACTCGGGTCATCCCGCTGTCTAAATGGGCCGCTGGATCAGTTACATGACATAAGGCTCTGCTGCCTCACAGGTGTTGCGTAATGGCTGGCTGTCAGCACCAATGTGGATCGTACACAGCAGGTACAGTTTGGGAGAATCCACCGGTGTGAGGGGTTTTCAGATACCTTATAGTAGTCGTAGAGCAGGCCCAGAGCCGCGGCGCTGTCCTCGTCTCCGTTTATGCTCATCATGGCTTTGGTGGCGGCCGTCAGCGGATTCTCCAGGAACGTTTTCCAGGCTTCGTCCTCTGTGGTGAAGGAGCGACGCTGGCCGCCGCCATAGCCCTGCTCGTTCTGGAGAACCAGGACCGCACGCTTACTGCAAACAGGGGAGTGTTGGCTTCAGTTACCACAGACAGATCAATTGATAAGATGTCAGTGCTTCACTTTAAACTTTAACTGACTCCATGTGAGTTCACGAAACCTCAAAGAAAAATCAGTGCCTCGGTCAAAACAGACAAACAGGTTAGAAGAGCCACAGATCAACCGCGCAGATGCTCTTCATCAGCCGGACCAGTTGTTCAGGCTTTTCAACCGTTGTGCAACAAATCTCAGCCATCGAACCACACAGGCGTCTTCAGGAAAAGACGCTCTACAGGCTCGTCCAGTGAGGCGACTCTGGTTCGGGGATCTCTCATTGGTGGAGAGGCCGACCGCAGGTGACGCACCTGAACCTGCTGCATTCCTGCGTGCTAACTGTGCTGCTGCTGCTGTTATTTAGGCGAGAACCTGTTGATGGAAAACAATCACGAGTTCTGATGCGCGGTCAACGCCTTCATCTTTTCTCTTCCTCCTCAGTCTTGCGAGGCCTTCAGAGTCATCGCTCTGTGAACCGGGCCGAGTCGGACGAACACGCCTCCATCAGCTCCTTCTGATGTCGCTTTAAGCTCTTGAGCCTATGTGGGTTAACTGATTTAATAAAAACACAGCAGCACAGGAGGCTTCTACATGTGTGAAGTGCACTCAAGTTGCCCGTTTACAGTAAATTTAAATGTTTGCACGGCCTCTGTTTGCTCAGTTAATCCTGATGTCTTGAACCGAGCCCGCGCTCAGATCATTTCTTTGCCAGACTTTGGAAACCACACACCTCTACAACACATCCTTCCTGCACAAAGCAATCACTAGAAAGTGTGAACAGACTGGCTCAGTTTCCATGTCGAGTATCTACAACAAACGCAGCTTTTTCTTTTTGTCTCTCAATGGTCAGTGCAAAGTGATAATTAGTAATCCTAGCTCTAATTGTGCTATTCATAAAACCGCAACCTGATAACATCCATTATTTAGCAGCAATAAAACTCCAGTCTGTAACTAAAACAAACACACACATAAAAAAAGGAGAGTTTGGTTGTTTTTCAGGTAGAAATTACGATTAGATTTGAGAAAATAAAGTCAGGGAAGCAGAGTTGTGTCGCTTTTAATGTAAACGAAGAAACAAAAACCTCCAAAAAATCAACAAAAAATACATTTAAGAGGAGTTTTGTCTTTTATTTCTGAGCCACCGAATTTGAGAAAACATTAAATCCACTCAAACCTCAGATAGCCTGCTGGTTGCTTACATTGTTTGTGTTAGTAGTCGAGCCAACGCCTAGCAGGTGTACAGTTTCACTCCACTCATACAGTCTCCTTGTCATTGCCCTCAAAAAAAAAAAAAAAAAAATACAGAATATAGAGTAATACCATCTCCCATAGGACAGCATGAAGAAAGAATACTGATCTGTTTTTTTCTTTTCTTAGAATTCCACTGGAGCTGCTCCTCAAACCACCTGCACACTGTTTTTTTTTCTTCTACCTGCTGATGTTTATTCCTGAACAAACACCATTAAGACTATCCACATAACTGTTGGAGCTTAAAGCAAAAAGCCAAACACTAAACCGCCCCATCTGTATCACGGGACGGCGTTTTATTCTAACAGGCGTCTCGGCTCGCACGAACAGGTGGAGATACACCTGTACAGGCTTGAACATGACAGCTGAAATCAGCCAGTTACGCACCATGGGAAATTATCGCCCAACTGCTTCTCAGCAAACTTACCCAATAAAAAAAAGAGAGAGAGGGAGGAAAAAAATAAAAATAGATCAGCTATAATAATAATCCTAAAATATTAATGCAAGAGTCAGTTTGTAAAGCATCAGGCAGCAGCTGCAGGTCTGTGTGAGGCGGCTTTTAAAAGCTAAATCCATGAGCAGAGGTGGCGGAACAATGTGTGGAAAAATCCTGGAAAGTGTTAGAATGAGTTTTTAAAAAGCGCCAACGTGCTCCCGGTGCAGGCTAAAAAAGTGGAGAGTCAGGACAACTTACTTGTCATGCTCCTGTGACATCTCGGTCGGTCGAACTGGACTTTCTAGTTGGTACTGAAAATCCGATCCGTCTTCTTCTGCTGTGGAAAACTGCGCCGCCAACACTGGATGAGGGCAACAAACAAGCTGTCCCGCACTGAGAGAACGGGTTTTGTCGGCTTTTCTCGCTTTTTTGGGGCAATGCTGAGAAATTGAGGCTAGTTTTACCTGTGACAAGGCCGCGGATTGGATTACAGGTGGACGTGGGGGGCGGGGCTTTACCGTCAATTACCCGCTCCGAGGCTGTGATTGGTTGAGCGCGCTGGCCTACCTGGAGCTGCGGAGGGGACTGAGGCTGGAGCAGTGGAAGAACAGGGTTGAACAGCTGTGATTTTATCATGTTGGGCTGATAAGCTATTGGAAATAGTTGGTTGATTAGAAACAAGCAGGGTTACTGATGAGTTAAGGGTTAAAAAAAGAAAAAAAAACTGGTGTAAAAAAAGCTTTACCATGTATTGAAGGGATGGTTCAGTATCTCTGGTTATAAAATAATGACTCTTGACAACCTCTGATGACATTTCATTACCTGAATTTGAATTAAAACAGACAGTTGAGTTTAAATGACACAATAATAAGTCGATGCAATTACCATCATCATCATCATCATTATCACATTAACTCATCAAAAATCATCTCTGCACCCTACATGGTTGATCTAAATCAGCAAATTAGAGGTTTCATTATCTTGCAATCATGCATTTAATTCAGGTGTGGACATAAATACGTTTAAGAGGGAAACCATCACCGTGTGGAACTCCTTGCAAACATTTAAACGTGAGTTAACACGAGGCCACAGATGGTTGTCATTCTTCACTTCAGTTGATGTTCTTCCCCTCGTCGTCGGCCACCTTTGTGTCTGGTTAGTTCGCCAGCAGCCACTCGTCAGTCTGGGACGGGATTCTGCTCTTCTGCACCACTTTGACTGGTTTGTCCCACCAGCATGGGGACTTCTCACCAACACTTGGCACATGTTCCTCTGGTCATTTAGTTAAGACTCTCAATGACCCAGTTCTGTCTGCTGTGGTGACCCCTGACTCTGTGGCTCTGGTGCTTTTCTTGTATTGTTCTTGCCTTTATCGATACAGATTTGTAAATAACTATTAGACCAGCGTGACCACAGTTTTCTTTGCGGTTCTTGATGGAGCCATTTTTATTTTTTAGCTGTTTTAGCAATGGCTCTCTCACTGGTTTTGTCCATCTAATAGGATTTTTGACATTTTCACAGTTTCATCATGATTTTAAACATAATTTATTGCACCCACTTAAATATTATAAGGATGTTTTTTGTTGTCTTTTAGAAGCTGCTGTAATGATTTAGGCCCTATGATGACATTCTAACAGGATTATTCATACTGAAGATGTGTTGTGTGGACTTTGTAGGCAAAATAAACTTATGCAAAATAATGTTTGTTTTTACTGAAAGGTCAAAGATGTGGAGTTTCTATGAGCTTAAAGATTTACAAATTAAAGCTAAGTTTTAAAATAGATAATGTCCAAATGGTCGTGTCGACTTTTGTTCTTCACTTCATCTCCAGAAAGAAACTTCAGACTCCGACTTCTTCTTCCTACACAACAGGACCTTCTTATTCTCCGTCATGTCTGGGGGCCAGTTTTTTTTCTCTCCTCCTGTTTAACTGCAGGTAAACATTTCACATGAAATCGTCCCACCTTTGTCACCGTTAGCGGATAATGACACAGAAAGTTGTTTGTGTTCTCCTGGAGGACAGATTACCATCAACCTGCACGGCTGCAGGTGAGAATCAGGCAAATGAGCCCCCGAAAGCCCCAGAACCAGGACGAGCGTGCAAATGAAATGCTAAATTAGCCTAAAACTGAAGACAGGGGCGTGTGGGGAGGGAGGGGGTGAACAGTTAACAATGGACGGCATCCTGCAGCTTGAAACAGAAGCGCTGGAATCTGACATGTAATCAGGAACCAGGTAAGATTTACGTTGGGCAGCTCTGACGTTCCACATTTGCATTGCATAATTGCATAATGGTCACGCAATTAGCTGTGAGCTGACGATAAAACAGACTTCAAACAGAACAGTGGGTGAAAACAAACAGCTTAGTTGGAGACACAGTGGGGGGGCTTAAGAGATGCTATCAGCTATATTCAAAGTTTCTGCTCGCATACAAACACTGGCATAGAAACTCCCAGTATCCCCTCCACCCACCCCACCCATCCCATCCCATCCCACCCCATCCCCCTCCCGACATCCCAGACAAACACAACAGGCAGAAACAGCCTCTCTGCTCCTGGATCCTGGTTGGCTGTTTGTTTATCCCGGTGGTGAGGACACCTGCTTCTCCTGGAGCATGTTTGTGTTTGCACTGAGGACACGGGACAATACAGCGAGACAGAGGGGAGGCTGGGAATGGGCTGCTGACGGTGGATGCTGAGTCGACAGAGCATATCGCAGGGAAAACAGAGCGAAGGGAGGCATCAAAGCACGACATCAAACCCGAGGAGAAAGGGCCTGCAGCGTTACTCCTGGGAAGTGGATGACGCAATGGATCTGGAAAGAAGTGCTAAGAAACCTCATTTATAAGTAAAAGAAGCAAAACTCCAACGTACATATAGGGATTAAAATCAACTGAAAATGTCCGAACTTCACCTTTAGTTTGTTTGTAGGCTGTCTGCACATGATTCTCAGTTACACATCCTTTGACCTCTTAAATTGTCTATTTGGTTGCCTGAACACTGACGACATCCTTTAATTTATTCCTAATAAACAGAGATGTTTGATTTGTTCCTGGTTTTTCCATTTCTGGACTGCCGCAAAATTTTCAAAACTGTCTCGTGCAGGTGTTCAGTCTTTGCTATTTCCAGAAATTCAAATCAAATATAAGACATTTACGGTATCTCTGAGAGTTCTGCACAGCTAATCATGACTCAGCGGCCGTTATTGAAGACTTACGGGTCTCTAATCGGGGCTTATTGGATCTTCTCCTCCCCGGTCTGGAAGGTGTGGCCAATCCACCTGCTTAGACTTGCTGCTGCTGCTTAGTTTTATTGTTTATTTATTCTCTCTTTTGTCTTTAATTGTGAAATATTTCACGGAATCTAATCTGGAGAAGTATTATATGATTAAACTGTTTTAATTGTGCAAAAACAGGAGGGGAAAATAATAATAATTTAAAAAAAACACCCCAGAAGAGAAATGACGCCAAAGTGAGAAGAAAAAAAAATAAAAATTACAACTCAGAACTTTTTCTTTTATCTGTCTTTAATTAAAGTCTTCGGAGCAGCAGTGGTGAGGTCTGGCCCGGGTCCAGGTTCTTGCAGTTACTGGTGTTCAACAGCCGGAGGCAACAGGGATGATCTCATATGACTGAGACACAAACAGAAAGAGAAATGAATATCACACCAACAGTTTCCAACGACCCAAACTCTCCGAGATGCTTCTTGTTTGCTGTTTGCTTGTTCACCCTCCTGCCCTCCATCAGACCCCTTTTTATCTCAACATCCCTCCCTCGTCCTAGAAGTCAGTTGGCTTCCTCTGCCGTCCCACCTGACTCACTCCAGGCATCTAACCGGGGATGGAAATAAGATGCAAATCCTTCCCGGCTTTTTTTTTTTTTGTTTCCAGCGTGTGAGCACTTGTCTGAGCACTTGTAACTGCGCCCAGGTCTGTTATAAGTGACACCGGACCGTCACCACTCCGGGGTCTGGAGCTGGAGACTTGTTGGGTAAACAGTGGACGGGGCTGTGTGAACAATGAGGCAGTGTCGTCAAGTGTTTGAAGATCACTATCGCGCTGTTGGTCGTTGGCTGTCCAAATGCTATAACGTGCACACGGAGCCCTGAAATCGATGCGAGCGGCACATTTGCATCTGCTCACTTTCTGCGCGGGATGAGTCTGATGAGTCCACAAACACCACGTTGTTGACATTGTGGGATCGTCGCCACCGCCGTGTAACTGATTACTGCGGTTTACCTTTGCTATTACAGGCTCATCGGCTCTTTAACTGCTTTCTAAAACGACTTCTTGATTTGGGAGCGAGGGATGTGGGGAGCTGGGTGTTTTGCTGAGGCCGCTGTTAGATGGTATCATAATGTTTCCCACTGATTACAGTAAAAACAGAGGTGAGCGCTGAGGGCACAGCAGGCCCGCATGCTGCCTCACAACTCCTGAAACACACACACACACACACAGGTCAGTGGTTTTTCCAGGTGTTATGGGATTCTGGGATTCTTAATGGAGTGTTTGTGTGTGTTTTGCTTCACAACACTGCTGATGCTGTAGCCCTGAGCTGTGACTTTTACTGACCATCCAGTCAGAGACCGTTATTATTCACAATATTTGTATACGGCGCACCAGACTGAATGAGACTGATGATTGTCATCCTCTGTGAGTCTTATTCATGAGGCCACATCATGTAGAACCGAGGAAATGTTTCCGCCTTCATTTGACAAGAGTTTAAATAGACTTAAATAAAAGAAGTGGACATGGCATCAGTTAGGGGAGATGATCAAGAGATGATCATCGAACTAATACAGAAAATCTAATTTGTTTCACAATTAACCCTTTCCTGGACAGCTTTTGGGTGTTTTTGACCCTGTCGTGTTATTACTCACTCATCAGCAACATTTGAGTTAATTGGAGGCACCTGTGGATGTATTTTAAGGCACACCTCAAACATGCTGCTTCCTTTTGTGACAACATGGAACATCAAAATAAATCAGCCAAGATATCAGGAAGAGAACTGTGGACCTCCTGGTTCATCCTTGGGTACAACTTCCAGAAGCCTGAAGGTTCCACGTTCATCTGTTCAAACAGTTCTATCAGTAGAACCACCATGGGAATGTCCAGCCATCATAGGCTCAGGAAGGAGACGGTTCTGTGTCCAGAGATGAAGTGTTCTGGTTGAAATGTGCGAATCAACCCCAGAACAGAAGCTAAAGACCTTGTGAAGATGCTGCTGAAGCTGCTCAGAGAGTCATTATCCACAGTGGAACCAGTCCTGTACCCACATGGGCTGGAAGGCTGCTCAGAGAGGAAGAAGACATCACTCCAGAAGAAACATGGAAAAGACAGATTACAGTTTGTAGATGCACACAGGGACAAAGAGCTTCATCAGTGGAGACATGTCCTGTGGTCTGATGGAACTAAACCTGAACTGTTTGGCCTTAATGACCATCGGTACATCTGGAGGAAAAAGGAGGAAACTTGAAGCCTGAGAACACCATCCCAGCTGTGGAGCACGGGGGTGGCAGCATCATGCTGTGGAGGGACTGGTGACCTTCACACAATAGATGGCATCATGAGGAAAGAACATCATGTGGAGATACTGAAGTCTTAAAGACGGACCGAGACGAGCCCTGAAGTTATTGCCTCAGTGGGTTGCTTAGATTGCGCTTTGGAGCAGTTTTTTTAAGGTCCTTCCTGTGTTTCATCCTTCTGTTTGTTCTGACCAATCATCCTGCCCCTGCAGCCAATAATTACCCTCATGAAGTGATGCTGCCACTCCCATGTTTTACTGTAGGGATCGTATTAGGAGGCGATGAATAATCATCTCCAGGCTTAAAATTCTGCCAAAAGAGCTCAAGGTTGTTGACTCATCACATCACAGAATTCCAACATGGCTGTTTTTCTCTGATTTCATGTTCTTACTTTATCATTTCCTGGTATTAAGTGTAGACTGGTGTTGGAAAAACTGACAATTTTATTCGCTTAAAATTAAATTTACAGTGCAGTTAAGTGTGCAAAAATTAGTCTAATCTCTGAAGCCGCTGTGCACACATTCCTGATAACAAGCATAAAGATCACAAGACCACAGTTCATCATCCAATAGACCTTCGGCCTAAACTAAAGACGTGTGTTGCTGTTTGTCTAAAAGCAGAAAGATTACACAATAATCAATAAAATGCAGCAATTACAATAAATAAATAATACAAAAATACATAACACAGTGCTATAAAATAGAACAAAATAAAATAGAAAATAGAAATAGACAATAGGAATAGAACACAAACTGCTGAGAAAAAATTAAAACAACAGATGAGGCAGATAAAATGAAAATAAGGCTACAAGACATGAGCACAAGGGGTCTAAAAACAGTCAAATATCAGTTTATTCGGAGGTGAGATGAGGATCTGTGACACGTTATCGAGTTATTCACACACTCAGTAACCTGCAGCGAACACACACCTGAGCTACACTTAAAACCCGCGTGATTAAAGTCTCAGGAACTTTTTTTGTCTGGTTTTTCTCCCACGTCCACCTTCACGTCTTCCTGCACCGTGCTGCCTTTATTCATTCTGTTGTTCGTCTCTTGAACAAACTGTTTTGCAGTCTGAGGCCTTTACGAGCAGTTGTGTCGACTCCGCGTTGTACTTTCTGAAAAATGTTGGCGAACAGAATCGACAGCATTCCTGCGTGATCACGGACACCCCGGCAGTCTATTTTAGGACTCACATCCATGGGAACATACATCTCAAATGCAAGCAGAGAGACATATTTCATGAGCAACCCTCTCATTACTCTGAGATAAGATCAGATCTTTACGTTTACTGGCAGGAAATTTAAAAACGAGGCTTTGCAGTTTGCTCGTCAGATGCAGAGCTGTTCTTCTGTTGTTGGATTAATTTGAGGAATGTTTTAGTGGAAAGGTGAGTTGGTGCGGTTATGTAAATCAGCTTCTGTCGCTGAAAGATTCTGATCACAAAGAAACCTCACCATCAGGCTTCTGGACCTGCTCGTCCGGCCGCATGTTTCCAAACCTTTAAATATCTTATTATCTGAATTTTCCAGTCCCTGTGAGTTGATAAAAGCCCCGATTTCAGCACAAACAAACGAAGCTCTCTTCAGGTGTTCAGCCTTTCTCACCTTGCGACTCACAGGTGCTTTCACACTGCCAGCTTTATTTCATTCACTGAAAGCCGACCGAGGGGGAAGACGCTGGGAGACGAGAGGCGACTTCAGTGAAGGCGGTTATTGTTGAGGAAAGCGTGGGAGAAGTCAAACAGGCCGAGCCACTTGTCACCTGGCTCCCGTTCTGCCCGGTCCAGTTTTGTTTCTGTTGTGATTTTGAATTCACCTGCACGAGCAGCAATCACAGCTCCTCACTTTGCTCTGCAGCAATCACAATAACTACATGTACGAGCATTTTATTTTTAGCTAGAAATTTAAATCTTTACTTATATTTTTCTGGATGATTGCAGGTTCTAGAGGTAAAATCCTAACTTTAAACTCCTGAAATCATAATTTGTAATTAAAGTTAAGCCATAAAGTGCATTATCTCTCTAACTGCCTCTATTATTTACTTTAGTGCAGCACAAATGTACTTTATGTTTTGTTCTGCTGTTGTGCTTGAATAAAACTGACAATTGTATAAAGTAAAAGTACTTTATAGTTTATAATATTACCAGCAAATGTCCTTGCAGGCAGAGAATTACAGTCTGTGTTATGTTTTGCATAAGTACAAGCAGCATTTAAACGCTATTGTTTGTCAAAGTTGTGATAAATTAAGTTATTTTATACGCGATTAAGTAGATTTACTGTACAGGAATGCATCTTTTCTTTTTTTTAACTTATAATAAAAACAAATGCTACAAAGTGCTTTTCAATAAAAAATAAATTAAAAATTAAAATACAACAAGCACACAGAATAATTGATAAAAGTAGAAAGCACACAAATAAAGCAGGAAGCTATAAAACCTAAAACTTACATAAAATCAGGAAAAGCTCTCCGATGAAAATGTGTTTTAAGAAGTGACTCTAAAGAGAGCAAAGAATTAGTCGACCTGATTTCCTTGTTGCAGGTTTGCTTAAAAATCCTCATCTATAAGTGACTACATCTGTCAAATAATGTTGTAAAAATGATAAATAAAGTAAACAAGGTGAGTAAAGTGGTTTTTATTTGATAACTTTCTGTCAGTGGATGGACTCAGTCAGCAGACCTCAGATCTAAACCTTGTGTTGGGTTCTCAGTAGCTGCGACTCCAACAAGATGTCAGATCACACTTCTCTAAGTCTCGGCCTTCGTTTGGATTTCGACCACACGCCTGTAAAGTTGCATCTTGCACGGCGGTGATGCTTCGTGTTGACAAAATCTGTCCACAGACAGTCGTATAAACACCTGTCAGGACTCTGGTAGCTCCATATTTTATCACAATGACACATACAGACAATAAAAACCAGCCAGAGAAGCGCTGGATTCACGGTGAGCTCTGAGACTTCGTGTACAGAGAGCAGAGAGGAATCCTTCCTTGAGCTGTCAAACCTGAAATGTGGATTTTAAGAGGAAGCAGGAAATGAGAAAAGGTCAAAGTTTTCTGTAAGGTTTTAGTTGTAAACAACTCGGATTAGCTCGATGTTTTTTTTAAAAACCGCAGCACAAAGTCTTATCACGAGTCGATCCTCGATCTGGAGGGAAGATTAGATCTTCTTTCACAACTGTCACAGTGACTCCATGAAGCCGCTCCCTGTAGCGGGAGTAACGTCGTATATCATCAGGACTGTTTGAAGTCACTGAGCAGCAGAATGAGGTCCTTATTGGTTGAGATGTTGCAACACGGGTCAGATCAGACCTACTTTCCTTTTTCACTGAGAGAAGACTCTGATAAAAAGAAGTGAAGTGTAATTTAGATTTAGTTTTAATCCTTGTTGGTCTTTATATTGTTCATTTAGCTTCTCTTT
>NW_007578181.1:87483-89239 GCF_000690725.1 Stegastes partitus
GGGGCAAATATCAGTAGCTGCCTCTGGACAAACTAAATTAACAACCACACATAATAAAACAGGACTACGGTAAGAATTCCAACATATGCAAACGAGGCGTCCTGAGCCAACAGGCCTGACGAATGATGTGACACCAGATGTGAGCAGACAGCAAGTGACACCGGAGAAGTTTCACTCCAGGATTATCTGTCTGATTTATTCCAACACACACACATGAACGCGCACACACACACACGTACACACACGCATGCTTGATTTCTCGGCGGCGACACACTCATCGGCTCTCTGCAGACATGTACGTACCTGCAGGAGTTTCTGTTGTCTTCAAGCCAACCGTTGCTGCTTGGCGTTTGCTTCCAGTCTTCATATTGTGAAGTGAAACCCATCTGCTCTCTCCTTCGCTGCGAGTTAGCTGCCGTGAGATAAACAAACATGTCAGACGGTTTGCAGGGAACGCGCTGCAGGTGGAGGCAGTGGGAGAATCTGTGAGAAATCGATTTGAATGCTGAATTCTGGTCGATTCTGGGCACACGAGTCGAGTTGTAAGGTGCAAAAAAGTGGTTGGAGGCAAGTGACAAGACAGCCAGAAACGTCGTGCCCGGACAGAGAGCGGCAGACGGAGTTTCACTTGAAAGAGGGCCAAGACTTTGGGCCCGAGGGGGAAGAGAAGCAGCCATGATTTTGTCGATTTCCAAAGAAATTCCAGGACGTATTCAAATACGCCCTTCAGTCAAAACTGCAGAAAATGAAGCATCAATACATTAAGACTCATTGATTACCATCTGTCTGATATCAGCCTGATTAACCTAAACTTTACATGATGAAACTCTGCCAGATATTTGCACTTGATAATCTGATTGATTGCATCTTTTCCGGTAATTCATCACATGTCGCCAGGCTTTTAATGTGTGCAGAGTGCAGGTCAGAGGGAGTGTGAACCTGCCGCTAAACCAACACCTTTAGCTGGATGCTCTTTGTTAACTGATCCCCAGACCAGTCAAACCAGCAGCATCCCGGCCCTCGGTCCATCCCTGGGTGGAGCTCAGGAATCACTGCAGTTGACAAGCTGGATTAGATTAACCGTCGCTTTTGGTGCTGCAAGGTTTCACTGTGCATGTAGGTGTGTGTGTGTGCGTGGCATTCATACACACTCATGCGTAGAGACACAACTGTGAATTTCTGCAGAAGGAGTGCGTTTGTTTTAATTCCTGCACCTCTTTACTCTCGAGGGTTTCATTAATATCCTGATGGTGCTGATGTGATTGTTCTCTGATGACCTGAAAGGGTTTGTTTTGTCATATAAAGATGTTTTATGGAGGTTTTCAGACTCGTGCACTTGATTCAGAAGAGCAGCAGCAGCAGAGCAGTAAATCACTGTGGTGCACAAGTAAATAAAACTACGTGGCACGAGGTCATCGTTGTTGTTCTGTTCATCGTATCGGTGGAGACGTGGGAAAGGTGGGAGCTTGTCATGTGGGAATCTGGCAGGAAAATGATTTAGTGGGATCCTGGCTTAGATAAAATGGTCACATATGTAAGTAAATACTAGAATATCAACATTGAGGCTACACATCAGACATGATAAAATAGTTGCAAAGTTCCAACTAAACCTGCAAAAGCAGAAAAGAGAAATCTTCCACACTGGGAGGCCCTGCCCCCCACAGGACCAGCCGACTGATACGTGGTGCAATAGTGCCGCATTGCAATGGAAACGACAAGAGGAGGCAAGAACGATGGAGGGTTTTCCTTTAGCAGG
>NW_007578181.1:90349-91690 GCF_000690725.1 Stegastes partitus
CACACACACACACGGTAAAGAAGGCTCCATATGCACCTCTATTTGTATGTAAGTGTGTTCCTGTCTAACGGCACACAGAAGCTCTCGTCTATGGAAATGAGCAGATAAAAGACTGGGCCTCTTATGAAGGATGATCCTCTGCATCCACACACATGGAGATCTGCACCGTGTCCAAGTCTTTGTCTCCTTCCTCTCTGGTCTCCCGTCTCTCTCTGTCTCATGAATATTTCACCGTTTCACCGTTTCTACTTCCCCTGTTGAGTTTAGCTTCTCTCTTCAAACCCCCTCCTCTCCTCTCCTTTCTTTTATCTTCCCCAGCGTGTGGAGGGGTTCTGGTATTGATCTGCTCCTGTCAAAACAAAAGAAAGCAAGAAATGGGATTTATTATCAGCCGTGAACAGGAAGGTGCAGGCTAATGAGCCAGAGGAGGTTTTCATCTTTGCTGTTTGAAACCTGAAGTCTCATTTCAGCCCCAAATGAAGCATCTATGTAATTATAGATGTATTTATTAGCTCAGACGCTCCTCTGGTTAGAAGCTTGTTCTCTGCCCAGTGACAGTAAATCTAATCTAATTATAAATCATCCGCCTGCTGCTGCGTGATTCAGGCATATCAGCAGAGGCACAACAGAAGCTCAGATTTGAAAACGCACAGACAAAGAGAGGGACGACTCTCCGCCCCGCACAGGGAGGAAACAGGACATCATGAAGGGAAGTGCAGCAACAACATCATTCCCTCCCCTGCAGTTCCTCCTCCTCCTCCTCCTCCTCCTCCTCACATGTTCCCATGTAGCTCCCCTCCCTCCCTCCCAGTCCTCCTGCACTTGTAAAACGTTGGCGTTGCCACCGGTAGCCATGGAAACGGCTGCACGTCGGCTCGCTGGAGATGCAGCCGTGAAAGCAGCACCATCCCACCCGCTGGAGGGAAGGAGGCCGCATTCATCGCCATGACGAGGGCAGCGCCGGGCGTTAATGTGGCGGGCTTCACCGTGAATACAACAGAACCGGGTCCAGGAAGGCCGTCCGAGACACGATCAGGACGACACGTTAGAGGAAAACGATGTAGAAATGAAAATGCTCAAACACTCAGATTGACATGTCAGGGTACACACATCTATACACGAATCATTTTATGTTTTTCAACCTGAATCTGTGTTGTTCATTTAATAATTTATCTGTTTTCTAAATGAATTTAATCAGGAGTCACAGCAGCACATGAGCAAACAGTACCTGCTGCATGTATTCCTCCTCTATGCTCCTTAGCAAATACACGAGCTATTAAATAAAACATCTAACATCACGTTTTCTTCTTGAAATCCTGACATTATTTTACAGGATTCATC
>NW_007578181.1:91946-93573 GCF_000690725.1 Stegastes partitus
GTAAATCACTGTGGTGCACAAGTAAATAAAACTACGTGGCACGAGGTCATCGTTGTTGTTCTGTTCATCGTATCGGTGGAGACGTGGGAAAGGTGGGAGCTTGTCATGTGGGAATCTGGCAGGAAAATGATTTAGTGGGATCCTGGCTTAGATAAAATGGTCACATATGTAAGTAAATACTAGAATATCAACATTGAGGCTACACATCAGACATGATAAAATAGTTGCAAAGTTCCAACTAAACCTGCAAAAGCAGAAAAGAGAAATCTTCCACACTGGGAGGCCCTGCCCCCCACAGGACCAGCCGACTGATACGTGGTGCAATAGTGCTGCATCGCAATGGAAACGACAAAAGGAGGCAAGAACGATGGAGGGTTTTCCTTTAGCAGGTTTCTTAATTGGAGACAACAGGCCTGAGTGATGTGGAACTTATGATACTTCTTAAAGCCTAAATGGAGATTAAAGGTAATTTTTTTTACAAAAATGCTAATTTTATGGTAAACAGTAATAAATTATAAATGATAGCATGCAGGGAAGTAGTGCAGGAGTTTTACTTAAGTATGAATTTAAAGCAAAATGTAGTCACAGTAATAAAGTAAAAGTACTGGTTTTGTTAATTATTGTGTCTTAATCTCAAAGTAAAGCTGTCAGAAAAATACAGTTCAGCAGAAAGTTCAATATTTCACTCTGACATTTAATAAAGTAGCACGAAATGCATTGTAAAAAATATTTTAACTCGTCTATTTTTTTTAAAACAATTTACTGTTAAATTTCAGATTTTTACTTTTTTTTATATATTTTTTTTTCTTAAATTACAGATACCATGTGGTTAAACCACAGATAAAACATATCTACATATTATTTTGTGTGGTGTAACTGTAAAAATTTGCAAATAACATTTGGAATTTTAAAAAAATCAGAGTTTTTACAAATCTTACTGAATTTGATCATAAAATTACACAATTTTATGTCATTATTTTACAGGTACCTGAGGTTATTTGAAAGAGAAATGATGCATTTTGTGAATTTAAGAAAAAATAGTAAATACTTTTGTCACTGTATTTTTCTTTAGTAATTCATTACTTTTTTTTCTGTTTGTTTTTTAACGTTTGACCATAAAATTACACTATTTTTACAGTCTTTAAACCCACTGAAAACATTATTATTTCACATATTTTTGTAGTATTTCTTTAAGCACACTTGTAGCCAGATTTTTATTTATTTATTTGTTTGTTTATTTGTTTATTTAGCTGTGTGGAAAGGCAGTGAAGTCAAGCACAAGTACAGGACAGGAGTAGATAAACAGTTTTAAGCCAAAAAAAACCCTCTCTTTTCTTTCTTTCTTTCTTTCTTTTTTTTTTTACAGTGCAGCCATCAGCAGCTCCATGTGTGAGTGCAGCAGTGAGAGCTGAAGGCCAGAAGAGGGCAGCCGCTGATCAACCTCCAGCCATCAGAGCCTCTCGCTGTGCCTTTAAAGACACAGGTTGTATAACGTAGATCTTTCTCAAAGGTTCCTTTCAACCGGCCTCCTGCTCGCTTCTGTCCTCGGGCCAGAAACTGAGCTTCACCCACACACACACACACACACACACACACACACACACACACACACACACACACACACACA
>NW_007578181.1:96068-106293 GCF_000690725.1 Stegastes partitus
ACCATGTGAGGTTCTGTGTCTGCACCATGAAGAAGAACCATCCTGCAGCAAGGGGAGCTGAAAACATGTTAAAAATATAATAAAAAGAGCAGCTAACGTCTTTAAAATAATGATTTGTCTCATTTTCTGCCATTGTGATGATTTCTTTCCTTCTTTATTTTTTTGCTGTTTGTTTTTTTCTTTTCTCTCGAGTCCACTTCAATCTTCTCTCTTTTTTTGTTTTCCATTTTCTGTTTGACCTCCCTCTGTTTTGTTCTGTATGTTTAAAAAAATGCTGAAAAGCAAATAAAAAGATAATTGGAAAAAAAAAAATTATACACGGTGAAAATAGTGTAAATGTCTCACCAAATATTTTAAAAGAAAATTAGCATTTGTTAAAAAAAAAAGAGGCGTTAGGTTAGGACAGTTAAATTTTATTTTTATTTATTTTTTCTTAAATATTTTTTTCCATACACCTTTTTTATTTTTTAAATTAAAAAGAAATCCATAAAATAATTATATTTTAGAGGATTTATTTTAAAAAATGTGTAAATTTCTGGTCAAAGGTTTTAAAATAAAACTACCATTTGTAAAAAGAAAGAGGCTTTAGGTTAAGAGAGTTAATTTATTTATTTTTATTTTTATTTTTAAATTAAATATATTATCCATACATCATTTTTCTTTAAAAACAAAAATCTATAAAATAATGCTACTTTTGCTGACTTTAATATACATGTAATAAGTATAATAATAAGTATAATTTTATGGTTTAAAAAAAAAATTATCATTTGTAATTATATATAGATTTTTGATGTGGATGTTATTTACATGTTTCGCCTGTTTTTTGTTTTTGTTTTTGTTTTTTTTCTGATTACTATGAAAATCAGTACCTTTTTCTGTGGATTTACGAGTTATCATTTGCAATTTAACAAAACTGAGAAAAATCTGTAAATTGTGCAAAAGAAAACTGCAGTTAAATACGGATTCCACTGTGCTGACATCAGCTCTGTGACCTATTTCATAAACGGGGTCAGCAGAATATTTGAAATTCTTTCCCGTAACGTGTGCAGCCTCAGTAAGAACTGAACATTATGACCTTCAAGGAGGCAGGACTACGTCCAGTAGCTTCAGTAGGTGCATCGATTCTAACCAGTAAGTGTAGATTCCTCGTGTCATGCCTCCATCTGAGACACCAAACCATGACGTCATGACGTCTAACCGCCAAAACACTTGTTAGAGCACGTCCACATTCTGCAATAAACGTCTGGCCTTTACTTCATAAATCCTCTCCTTCCTGAAATGAACACTCGAGGTTTTCGAGGTCGTGTTGAGGCTTTTAAACTCCCCTCATTGTTCATTATTTTCTGATAATCTTCTTCTTGTTGTTTTAGGTGGATTATGTCAATTAAATGATATTTATTGTGAACACGTCTCTGTCTTGCCTCTGTGGGACTTGCCCATTTCCTATTTCTGCCCTCGCCTCGCTTTGTTCTGCACACGTCTGGAAACAAAGCGTTGGACAAATGATGAGGCAGAATGTCAAGTCAAAGGAGCAGTTATTACCCCGACCGGAGCCCAACTTACTGGCAGACGCTGGTGTTGCCAAGAGGCGGACGGACACTCAGCAACACAGTAATCACCTTTATTATCAGTCTGCGCAATTACTAGATGTAGCGTAGAAGCTCATCCCATCAGCAGAGGAATCCAGCTGACAGAACATCTGAACCACAAGAGGAGCATCCAGGTCATCTGTAGAGTATGACTGCAAATACTGGGAAAGTTTAGCAAAGACGATACCTGACTCACGGTGGAGCGTCTCAGCGCGAAGGCTTTGGATGCAGCGTTTGTCTGGATTGTCTCCAGATACTCGGCTTCGTCCAACAGACAAGAACCGGTGATTGACATCGGCTGTAAACGTCTCATTTAGCCCATTCCCCAGCACACTCTAAAGGTCCAGGCTGAAGTTATAGGTCTGGTGCAGATGATTAATAACCCGCTTTACTGTTCTGAAACAATTCAAGACGCTTTGTAGCCTCGAGGCAGGACAGACGAAGTGATGAGTAACCTGCTGCCAAATGTCTGACATCTACACACAGGTAAACAGTTTGTGATGCATCTGTCTGATATAATTCACTGCATGAAGATCGTTAATGTTCACTGTAATTTCTTCATTATGTAACTGTGCTGTAATGGCTAAACTCAAAAAGAAAATTGGTGTAAGGAGAGGGAGAAAATAGAAACGAGAGCAGAGAGCTCCTCAACAGAGCAGAACATGACCCGAGGCCCGGTCGCAGATTGAAGCCTCTCTCTCTCTCTCTCTCTCCTCTGCCGTCTGTGCTGCTCAGCCTTCCAGCCAGACAGCCTCGGCGAAGCGAAGCCGACGTGTCGACGGTGGAAGAAAAACGCTCGACGCAAGTGTAAAAGTTAAAGACCACGCTGATATCCATCTGGCTGGAGACTAATGGTCTTGCGTAATAAACTCGGCAGACAACAACCTGAAGTTAAAATAAATACATTAACTGGTGCTCCTGTCACGCACCGCAGCGCTGTTGTGGTTATGTAACTGTAAAAGTGTCGCTGAAAGTCAAAAAATCCACATTAAAGAAAAGATTTAAGACGTCTGGATCGCGTACAGGAACAGAGCAGCTGACATCTCGTCTGATTTTCCGTTATTTGTGTCACAAATCAACCTTCTGCTGAAGCATTGTTTCCAGTAAGACCTAGCTGGACCGCTTCCTCCGGGGATATCCTTGTGTATTTCTGGCCACAGAGCATTGTGGCTCCATGCCGGATCCAAAAATAGCATTTAGAAGAGTGAATGATTGAAGCACTGAATGATAACCTTCACTTCTTAACAACTCATCTTGACCTTCGATGGCAAAGCGATGATTTAAATCTGACTGTTGTGCTGTTGAAGGTTTACTTCAGATTGTTTTAAATTAGCATGAAGTCGTTGTTTTTGCTCGATAACAGGAAGTGAAATTAGAATGATTCAACCAAAGACTAACCCTACATAGCATCAGTACTGCTGCCTGTTCTTTTTGGGTTTTCTATCTGTATTCCCAGTAAGGCCGCAGAACCACGAGAGTTTCAGCTTCAACACTGAAACTATGATTTGGCTGTTAAACGCTGACCTGATTTACCTGCTTAGTCTCTCATATTCATGCTGAATTCCCCCACTTGCTCTTCCTCATTCTTCCTCTCTCTCGTTCTTTCTATTAGGATGTGCAGACTGACCCAGCTAGCTGTTGCTAAGTTTATCTCCATAATCTGTACCCCAGAGGCATGCAGAGGCAACCCAGAAAAGACAGAGTGCACTGTCAGAATAATCAGAGTGGGGAGGAGGAGGAGGCGGAGGACGGGATGGAAACTCATGGCTGCCTGTTCAGGTTTACTACGAGCTCCAGTACATGCGCGTTAAAGGAAGTGATTCTGTCGGAGCGTGGGAGTGTGCGGCGGTTTCAGCATGACGGACCATTCGGATCGCATAAAAGTAGCAACTGTTAGCTTCAGAAGCAAAATGTTTTTCTTCTATTCGTTGTAGAAGAGCCTGGTGCCCTGTTCCTGGTGACCTCTCTGCTGCTGGAACTGACTCAGCCACTTAATAATTAACACCAACCCCCCCAAACCATTTCATGTGGTCCATGCTAATTAGACCATGAAGCACTGGACTGTGTATTTGTCTGTTTAATAAGCTCACGAGCTTTCCAGCTGGCTGGACGGCAGCTTTATGTAAAAGCAGATTACAATCTTTGGTCTTATGTAAAGAAATACAGTCATGACTCGATAATCCGACCCTTAACAATCCAAAACGTTGCAATTGAAATTGTCCAGAACGTGCACACCGGTCAGTTAGACGTGAAATCCAGCGATGCATAGTGTTCTAACAACACACTAGTTATTATAACAACTATGAACAATAATTAACAACTAATGAGCCTTCCAGCATCAAGCCCTCCTCGTATCTGGACCTCCGTTTTGACAATCCGACAGCCTTGCTATCCGACATAGAAGAAGGTTTTACATTTAGTGTCGGATTATCGAGTCACAGCTGTATTTTTTATTTATTTTTTTGGCCCTCCAAAATGAAAGTCTCTAAGGCATGATTGTGGTGCCTATAAAAGGTTTTCTTCCACCTTGTTTGACAGGAATTTACAAAAGTCCAGCTGCAAGTTCTAAACTGGATTGAGGTCTGTGCTCGGACTTGGCTGCTCCAAATCATTCACCGTGTTCATCCATTACTGTAAAGCTTTGACTGTAGACTTTGGGTCATTGTCTGGCTGGAAAACAAACCATCTCCCAAGTTGCAGTTCTCTTACATCAGGTTGTCTTCTGGGATTTCCGTACACTTTGCTGCATCCAACCTTTACAAGCCTTCCAGGACCTGCTGCAGAGAAGCATCCCCACATCATGATGCTGCCACCGCCATGCTTCACGGTGGGGATGGTGTGTTTGGGATGATGAGATGTGTTAGGTGTCTAGTCGGATGCCCAAAAAGCTCCATTTTGGTGTCATTAGACCAAGGAACTTTCTTCCAGTTGTCTTTAAAGTCACACACATGCCTTCTAGGGAACTCCAGCTGAAATTTAATATGATTTTTTTTCAACAGTGACTTTCTCTTTGCCACTCTCCTGCAGAGGTGTAGCAGCAGAAACAGCTGCTGAAGGTTGTAACTCCTTCAGATGACTCATAGGTGTCTTGGTGGCCTCCCTCATTAGTCTGCACAGTCATTCAGGTTTTTGGACGGCCTACTCTGGCCAGATTTATGCATGTGGTGTTTTACTTCAATTTCTTAATTATGGATTTAACTGTACTCTCAGGGATCTTTAGAGACTTTTTTGTCTTCA
Organism: Stegastes partitus; assembly: GCF_000690725.1. NCBI lineage: Eukaryota > Metazoa > Chordata > Actinopteri > Pomacentridae > Stegastes > Stegastes partitus. The sequence continues at coordinate 100,895 of NW_007578181.1, forward strand.
TCCCGTGACTTATACTTTCCAGTAACCCTTTCACAGGATGTTCTTTTGTCTTCATGGTGTAGTTCTGGTCAGGAGCGCTGACTCACCAGTGATTCCAGATACAGGCATCTTTATACTACAATAGATGATCTCCATTTGTGACTTCCAGCAGCACCTGTGTAGAATCATGTGAGCCAGTTTAAATGGACGTGAACACTTATACAAGCACTGATTTTATATTTTTAATTAAGTGACATGACTCAGTAGGAATCTGTTCTCACATTAACATTAAGCTGTTTTCGTGTAAGTTCTTGCTCAAAAAGCCAAAATTAAAATAAATGATTAAATGTTGAAAAGCAATAAAACAGAAAAACTTCCAAGGAGGAGGAGGGGAGGTGAATACCTTTTATAGGCACCGTAAATTAACACCTTCATCTAACACCAGGGTGCCAGATTTATGGCAGCAGAGGAAATGCTCCACATTGCTTTGGCTGCTGCCCTGGAATACACTCCAAACCTGTAAGTCAGTGTGTTGGTCCAGAATGAGGCTCTGAGTAATTGAGGTTGTGATGTCTGAGCAGCGAGCTGACATCAACACTGCGTCTGAAACAAAAGGCTCTCGGGCCAGAACCAGGAGATCTCAGGCCTGTAGGTGCTGCAGCTGGCTGTTGTTTTTTCTTCTAACCTTTGTCATTCAAGGAAAAGGATTGTGCAATGACACGGCTTTAAAGAATAGGGACATATTTTTCCTGGTTCGCTGGAGTGTAAATACAATAAATAGCTGCTATGACTCCAAACGGCCTACAGCCACGGACAGACAATGGACACAGATATGTAAAAGAACCTCCCAACCCTCCCACACAGGACTACAAACAGCAGTTGTGTCTCGTTGTAGTCGTTGTGTCTCCTACAATAGTCATTTGTGTCACTTTTCAATAAGAAATGTCAACAGTCATTTAATATCCTGGTCCAGGCGCTGCTGGGTCTTCACCTCGTAACGCTGCTCAGTAATTCAAACCAACTAAAATACAATACACGACGGGTGAAGGCAGCTATCGACAATCACAGGGTTCTTTTAAATCAGTCTTGTTTTGAGTTGTTGTCTATGATCAGCTACAAAAGACGGCTCTAGAAAGGTTTGGAAGGAAAACAAAAAACAGTAGTTCAGGATAGTTGAAGTAAAACCAGTCTGGAGTTCTTTTGATAGTCTATAAAACGAGTTCCACGACCCGCTCAGGATGCAGGAATGCTCCAGAGAGCCATCCTTTGTGTGCACAGCTGTTGAGCTTCAACAACGGCGTAATTCTGGTGTCTCTCGTGGGGTTGTGTGTTCGACATGATCGGAAAGTTTCTTTAATATTTGTTTCCTGTATTTTGTTATTTCTTAGGGTTCAGTTGAGATCTACTGACTCACGGAAAACCTCAGATTGTGAGCTTCCATTTATTTAGCTGCTGTTGTGAGTAAAAGGTGCGTTTAAATTTAAATGCGCTGAATATGTGCAAACCGTGACATCTTAGAAACACCTTGAGTAAGATGGAAGCAGGACTGAAGTCATCACTGCTCTCAGAGTGAAGTCGATCATAAACCCCTCGGTAAAACCACCGATGAATGTAGAAGACTCGGATGCCATCATAACTGACATAAATATCTCAGTGTGCTCTTTAAAAAGACAGAAGATGAGGCAGCTTTCGATGATGCTGTTGTGAAAATCCACAGTCAGCAGTCCAACCCCAAAGACGTTGCCAGGTTGCTTTTCAGAACGGGAAAGCCTTTGGGTGGAGCATCACACTGATGACTCAACAACTTCTTTTTTTTTTGTATTCTTTTCAAATCTTAATCTTGTTTTTACAGGAAACAAGTTTACTCCACCTGCCTCATCTGCCTTAGTAGTAATCCAGATGACATTTAGGGCAGTGGTGGAGCAACCTAGAAACCCTCCTTCCTTCAAGATGAATGACATCATGACACATTTTTATTAGTTTGCATCTTGACATATAACAGCAGTTTATGTTCTTTTAGGTGGGTCTGTATTAGTCCAAATGACCACTGCAAGAATCATTTCAACTCATAGCGTCACAAAATGCATTTTAAAAATCAAATTATAATCAAATTAAAATGTGAAAACATACATTTAGGATAGAGTAAATGTTAGGTAATTCCCTGGTCTCCCTTTGTACCTAAAAAGCAGCCTAACCTTTAACTGTTTGAGACACCAGACCCCCTTTGTAGGCTGCTGATGATATAAAAAGTTAAATAAACATGAATACTAAATGAATAAAACTCCAAATTGCATTATATGAAACTTTCAAGTGAGAAGATATCAGTACATGTTGTGATGCATTAAGGCGTCTGTTAACTGTTAAGGAACTGTTTGTGGCTACAGTAGATGGAAAAAGAAATATCTGCTTTGTCTCTTGAGTGTGACAATAATGGATCTCACTAATAACGAATCTCCGTCTTCCTGTTTGCTCTGCAGCCCGACATGTAATCCACTTCAAACACGGCCAGTGCATTGCTCGGGACTTAAAGAAGCGCAGTGTTGACTCTGAAGTCATCAGGATGGGTGTTGGTCATTTTGGACGTCTTTTTGGGATCCTCAGCAGACCCTTTGGCCTCATGTGGGCAGAGCTCCTGTTGCTAGGCAACACCACTGTAGGGATGTTTTGTAGGCCAACGGCTTGTGCATAAACGGGGCCAAATCAATGACAGACAAAACCTGGATTCAGGCGCTGCTCTACTTAACATGACTTGAGTTGTACAGTATGTTTGCCGCATCTATCTCGTGCTGCACAGAACATCCACCTGCGTTCTTTATGCACCACATTTATATGATGACATGAGAATCATTCAGAAGTTTAAGATGGAGCACAGGTCAGGATGTTTGCATGGAAAAAACGGACTCATGCAGATGTGATGTGATGAAACACGTCCTGATTAAAGGAAACTACTGTCAGACGTACAGGGTCCCGACACAGGATCATAATGTGGGTTAACTTTGTGTCTGGTTTCAGGTTCATCTCAGGATTGTTTAAAATTAAAAACTAAAATGTCTTTGTGGCATAAAGTCAGGGTGCAGCTTCATCTCTCAGGTTGTATTTAGAGATTCAATTTGCAATTTTTCACAAAATCAGGTTTAAGTTTCAGGTTTGACTCAGGCTTCTCTTCCACTGCGGTATTTCAGCACTTCTTTTTTTTTCAAACGTGATGTTGTGACTTCTCTACATATCACATGAAACAACAGGAAATGTCAACCTGAGCTGTAGGATAGAAGTTGCCCTGCTGCAGGCTAAAGTAGCTCAAAACTGGAGCTGAGGCCTTGGGATTTCACAACCTATTAACCACGGCTATTTATGGCCATCTCGGCCTACTGTGGACAGGACACTCTTCATCTGAGAACATCACGTCTAATGATAAATATAGACGTCTCAGTTTTTAACCTATAGGGATGCCATGAAAGAGCATTTAAATAAGCACTCATAAAGTTGAGGGAGAGGACATGATTGTGTCGGAGAGTCCAAATCGTATTTTTCGCTCACTTTATCAGATCCACAGATCGGCTCCTGCAAACCTTCATCCTTCATTTCTTTTGTTTGAATTTTATCTAATTCTAAGATTTTAAAACACAAAGTCTCTTGCAAGAGTCTGAAGGTGGTTTTAAATATAAAAGAAAACTATTCATCAGTCTTTTGCTGGAAATCCCTCTCAGTCTGTGAAAGCCATAGAAAGAAGTAGAATAATTGAATAAAATTGGGTTTGCAGCTTTACATAAACATATCTGGTTTTGAATTCGTCTGCATTTCTTCAAAAGCACGAGACGCTGTGTGATAACGTTACATAATGCCGGCCAATCACCTTAGTTACGCTCACACAACAAACAATAAACCTGTTTTTATTTGTTCTTTTTCTGCATTTTTACAGTGTAGGAGGAGCTGTGGGTGAAATGAGCCTGAGAGTGCAAACTTAATACTTTCATGTAAAATATATGATTTGCACATGCAAATGCCAAAACTCCGCGGGACGAGACGACAGTTTGCCTGTGATGGATGTCTTTGATGTTTTTTAATGCATAAACTGCATCTAGTGAAAAATCACAATAATAAAGGATGTAAACAGTTTGTTTAGCTGCAGTACAGTCACCGGATTGATTGTGACTTCATAACAAGAACCCAAACCACATCACATATCTGGCTTCAGCGACAGGAAGGCCTGCAGTCAACGACGAAGCAGGAAGGAGTCAAGAAGTGAACAAGAAATGGTTCAACGGCTTTGAAATCGATGGTATATAAAGCAGCTAACGTGTTTGTGTGCTGTTCGGGCTTCTTCCAGCTAAAGCTTTAAATAAAGCTCCCATTAGCTTTCCTGCTGTCAGTCAGGAAGGGTAAATAACGCATCTGCACTAACCTTAGGGATGTATGACTAAGCACACAGAATCAGGGTTGGTAATAGGTTGTGATAGAAGCAGGAGAGACTCGTGATGTGAATAGGAGGTAAACCAACGCTGTATTTTACTGTACTGCACATCAAGCCCAGTAACCTCCAATCATTTAGCTGAAATAGGTTTTAATTGTTTTCTATTATTCACATTGCGTCTATTACTCATCACAACAGGAGGAATTATCAGCTAATCAGAGTGACGGCGAGTTTCTGGCAGCGTGACGGGTCGGCCTTCAACACGGGAGACGTGACCTGTGCGTCCACGCATACTAATCTGTGAAGTGTCAGAGAAAGTGAGAGCTGACAGGTTTCAGCTGAGACCAGCCACACCCGAGGGTTTCTACGCATTACACAAGCCCACGTCTTTCCCTCGCCTCAGCTTATCGCCTCGCTTTGTCAGTGAAGGTGGGGATCAAGCAAGCGGAGTGAGAAAGTTTAAACTGTGAGCAGGCTCTAAAAAGGCCTTTGAAGTGGATAGGTGATGGCGAATAAGTTTTTGTGCAGGATTAGTTCGAAAGTGTTCTAATTCTGCTGCATTACTTGCAGCAAATAAACACGAATTAGGGGCTGATAGTCTAGATAAACTGAAAAAAGCCTCAGGTGTCACAGAGCCCAATCCCAGTTGCATTAGGTTCCTTTATTACGGTAAATACTGACATTTGCATCGACGAAACAGTTCCAGCTCGTGCCCGTCTCTGTCACGTGATTTCTAGCAGCAGACAGTTTGCTCAGCTGTCACCAGTAAATGCCACAGTTTCCATTTTTCAGAGAACTTTATGCAGTTTAGTCCAAGTTGGTCTTAAAGTTAAGATCCAGCACCGACACTCAATCACAATCAAAGTCGCTTCAGCGCTAACAGAAATCAGTACGAAAAACAAAACTGCCACATAATCTCTATCAGCTGAAGTAGCTTCTATGTTTTCATTTGTCTGACTGGCAGTATTTTGCATTTTATGTTTCTTGTGTTTTTAGTTTTTCTGCGAAC
>NW_007578181.1:106903-157506 GCF_000690725.1 Stegastes partitus
ACAGCACTTACAGGAATAATTTAGTTATGTAACTGCATCCCACTGTGTCTTTGACATGTTTTAAATTTTGTAAAAAACTTCCCTGTATGTGAGATAATCTTGCTTGCCTCTCTCAAAGAAAAGCCTTGTTTTCAAAGTGCCATATAAATAAAGTAATTACTCTTATCATTATTATACCAATTTAAAATTCATTCATGGGTGGGTTTACTGTTGGCATATGAAAAGAAAATAAGATTAAACAAGATTAAGCCTTTACACGAGAAGGACATACGTCCAACAATTGAAAGTAACGGGGGCCACACCCGCTTGCAGTGCCTGCAGCGTGTGAAAGGAGCACGGCGGGGATTGGCTGAACATCACCATGGCAATGCGATGACGTCTTCATCCCTTGCTCTAATTGGAGGAAACCCCGTGGCCCCAGTCTCTGCAGAGTTCCGGTCAGTGAAACTACTTCACAGGTCCCGCCTCTGCCCAGCCTTGCTGAACAACCATTGGTTCACACCGCAAGCCCGTCCCGTCTGTCAAATCAGATTCAGGATTGCGATTGGACGGTCCACCCTTCACATGAGCCCTCTTGTATTTTAGCAGGTACGGTTGAATTAATTTGGTGCTGCTGTTCTTTGCCTTTCTGACCAACCTCTCAAACCAGCTTGGGGAGCAAATTTGGACCTCAGCAGGTCAGATACGATGAGTATTTCATTTTTTTTACCCTTTCAAATCGCTGAATAATCGCTAAACTGACGGAACTGTGAATTCGCTTCGTGCTTTGTAAGGGTAACGGTAGCGCGACATGTATGTGCAGAAAGGAGTGGTCGATGTAGCTTCCAGTAGCTACTAGTTTTTGCTAATTTGCTTGCAAGGTGCACCAGACAGCTTTGTGGCGGGTTGGCTAACCTCAGTCGGGGAAACCCGTCGAAAAGATAGTGAATAAAAAATGTACACGTTACATTTTGGTGATTTTGTTCTTCGTACTAAACGTGTCTCGAACGAATTTCTTTGCCAGGTAGAATTTTGACGATTAAAATCGACGAGCTAGTGCCGCAGTAAAGCCCGTTTCAGACAGATGCTTGCTCCAATCCTATCGCCAACTGCATTTTTTTTTTAATTATTATTTTTTATATCAATTTACTTCCACAGCTTGTGAGGAAGAACACCGTCGATCCTCGACTGTCACACACCCGGATTTCTGCTTTCTCCATCCCCCCTACAAATAAACTATGGCTACGGATACAGCGACTCTTATTCAGACGGCCAAGCTGGCTGAGCAGGCTGAGCGCTACGAAGACATGGCCAAATTTATGAAGGAGGTTACGGAGAATTCAGAGGAGCTGTCGGACGAGCAGAGGAACCTGCTGTCCGTCGCCTACAAAAACGTGGTCGGGGCGAAGCGGTCCGCCTGGAGGGTGCTGTCCAGCATTGAACACAAGACCGACGCAGGCGACAAGAAGCTGGAGATGATCAAACAATATCGGACAAAGGTGGAGCTGGAGCTGCGCGCTGTCTGCGACGAAGTTTTGGTAACGTATCCGTATTTCCCCTCCCCGCAGTTTAAATCCCTTACCTGTATGTGAAGGGGAGACCATCTTGCCGATGTTTTACTAATATTTAAATCACTGTAGCCATCGTTAATCTTTTCAATAACATCGTGCTCTTTAGGGGGAAGTAAAAAATAATTCCTGTTTTATCGTGATGTATTTGTTAACATGCGTTTTTTTTTTTTTTTGCGGCGAGCACAAAATGCATATTGGCATGATTAATGGCAAATGGCGTAGCATCTTTACCGTTTCCTGCCCTGTGGTTGTAGGAATATGGCTTCTAAAGCCAGAGGAAGGACAAGGAAGTATTATGCAGTCCTCCCACTGTTCCTGCCTTTTGGGAATCTGGATTTAGAACAATGGGCTTGAAACCTTGAGAGGGCGTGAACTGACAAAAGGTCATCGCAGTTACCATTTCAGCAAAGGTGTGTCTGAATGGGCAGAGAGGGAACCCAGGACGTGTACAGGATATGTGAGCCGTAGTCCTCCAGCTGTGTCCTATGCGTAGTATTCGTGCAGTCCCATCTGGCAGATAGTAGTCTAATGTGGTTACCCAAGTGCAAGAATTTAGATGCATAAATGACTCATGTTTTCCCTCAAGTCCAGTTTAGACAGATCACCAACAATGACACCATCCTGCAGAGCCTCCAACTGAAACCAGTCGAATTGAATGCGTTCTGACCACGCTTTAAGGCTCGGCATTACAGGAATACTGGGTGGTATGCTTTCACCCCTTGCTTAATCTAATGCTACACTGCAGCTTTACATTGTTTGTCGCCTGCCTAGAAAATGGATTAGACGAGATTGAGATTAGAGGATGTGGGTGAGGGAGACTTAGCTGTAAGATCGAGATAATTTCCCTGAGCTGCTGTCTTTTGAAATGCACTGAAAACCTGTAGGGGCCATCATTCATTTTCTGAGCTTCCCATGTGTGCTCCATGGCTGTGACTCAGCTCTCAGTATCTCCGGTGGTGACTGAGGGTTTGTCAGCAGAAAAGGGTGTGTCAGTCCTCATTTCTTCATTTGTTTGCAGAAGCCTGACACGTTAGTAATGCAGCCACAAGTGCAAAAGAGCAAAAAAAAAAAAAAAAAAAGACGGACAAGTGAGCTGCTTGTGTGCCCCTCTGTCTGATTTGCTGAACAGTGATACCACATGGACATGCATCTCAGTTAGGAGCAGAGGCGTGGACATGCTTGTGTTCCAGTTTCCATGTAGGACGTGAATGCAGTGCTTGAAAGCCCTGCAGAGCGTCAGCTGATTCAGGCCTATTGACATGTTTAGAACATGACATCGTGGACTGTGCCTCGGTGCCTGGAGCTTCAGAGCAAATGAAGGGCTCCAAAAATGTGAATTAGGTTTTGCCAGCTGGATTTTGAGCTTAGGCTTGCTTGATATTTGAGTGGTGGCTATTCCTTTACCTGATTATCACATTTGCTGAGTAAAGGGGAAAAAATACCTACAACAATCTTAAACCAGACCCCCTGGAGCCAGTTCTAATCTTGCTACTTGATTTGAGGGATTAGTCCACATTTGGGAAGCATACATCAGTTGGTGTTTGACGTGTAGAGGCACTTGCACTCTCCAGCCAGGCTTTCATCCAGCAATATTGTTTGTGCTTTGTGTTTAGCACTGGTCACTGAAATTAGAGCTTTGTGTGAAAGCTCTGAGAGCAGAGCTACTCCTCTCCTTGTCTGCTGTGCAGGACATGCAATGAAAAAGGAATGCTTAGCACTTGAGACGTGTTTCAGCTGAGCCAACCTTATGTCAGTGAATGACTAGGGAGTGGCTGCTGTGCTGGGAAACTGCTTTTGCGTTTGTAAATGTACGTTGAAGGAAACCTGTTTATTTCCTCTTTTTATTTGCTTTGTGTATCTTCTCAGTAGGGATCAACCGCTGTCACCAGGGCTGGTGTTGGCAGGCATTTTAATTTAGATTGAAGGGATTAAGCTGCTCTAGAAGTCATTTAGTTTGTGCATAAGTCATGGTTTCCCTGACATTGATTAGCCCTCATATTAATCCTTAACCTAGAGTAGAACCACAGAGCAATGTGGGATTTGTTTTGTATTTAGCTACATCACTGTTTATTATGATGTTTAAATCCTTCTTTTTTTTTGCAACTAGTTGGACTAGACATTCACAGCTGCTTTACTTTCTAGTGTGGAAGAACAGGTTATATTTTAACAGTCTAATTGTTGTAAAAACTAATATTAGGCTGTTTTGCTGAGTTACTGAGTTCTTGTAGTAAACTGGCCATTGATCATCTGAGCTCAGTCTCTTTGAGTTGTTGTGTAGTTGTCATTCTGTTCTAATTTTTGAACTCCATATACTAGATTGAAGCATATTTCAAAGCTGCCATCCAAAGATGTAACAGCGTTGGGTTTTTAAAATATTTATGCACACAGGGCTTACAGAAAGGGTAAAGCATCTGGACCTTCCAGGATGATGATGATGCTAGTTTCCAAGAGAATTTATCAGATTGTACGTAGATCAGTTATCTTGACCTGAACCTGCAGGTGAGGTGTTAATTTACCATCGTGGGGTACCATCATAGTCCTGAAAACCCAGAGTTAAACCTGAAGTTACCTCCCTAACCTCAAATCCGGCTTCGTAGCACAAACCTCAGCCTTGTGGTGGATAACTTGGAGAACCTCAAGCTGAAATTGACACACAAAATGGTTCCTCTAAAGGACAGTGAATGTGTACATGCACCGGACTCCCAATGGAGCAGAACTGTAGTTGTTATTTATCAAGCTGAGCAGATATGAAGAGGAAAAGGAATGACTGTAGACCGTTTAGACATTTAGATCATGTGTCGTACTATGCAAAGTGGATGTTTGTCCTCACACCTTTTTGCCCAACAAGGCAGCATCGGTGACAACCCCATAAACATAGACTGTGATTTCAGTGATTGATGTTCTTTGAGATTTCCTTTTGACTCTCTGTGGTGTGTTTGTGGTTTGGCTGCTTGTTCTGAAGTGTATTGCTCAGTATTCTGTCCATGGATCTAACCATTTATGTGCTATTTTTTATTTTTTTTTGTCTTCACAGTTACTCCTGAAAGAATATTTAATTAAAAATGCCAAGCAAGCAGAGAGCAAAGTCTTCTATCAAAAGATGAAAGGGGACTACCATAGATATCTTGCTGAAGTCGCTTCAGACAAAAAAAGTGAGTTGACATTATCACCGCCTTTATTCCCTTTTGTACGGCATCAGCACTTTGCTTCTTAGTGTTCTGTGTAGAACGTAGTCTTTAAGGTGTCAGTTGTCTTTTTCATGAATATGTAAGCAAACCGTACACACTGTGCTTCTGTGTCTTCTGTAAATGTTGACCTCCTGACAATTCAAACAGGAATGTGAAATTAACATTTATGGATGTTCATAGGTTTAAAACTAAACTGCTGTAAGTCTTGGCACACACATACACTGACATATTGTGTTTGATTCATTCCTCTGTCTTTAGCACCCATGATAGACTCACAGGATGCATACGAGTGTGCACTTGAAATCAGCAAGGAGATGCCCCCGACACATCCCATCCGCTTGGGCCTGGCTCTTAACTTTTCTGTCTTCTACTACGAGATCCTCAACTGCCCAGACAAAGCCTGCGAACTGGCCAAAAAGGTCTGCAGCACTTCCTCACCAAAATCAGCCAGAGACGGACTGTGTTCGGTGTGTTAACATTTGCGGTTTTGCTTCCAGGCGTTTGATGATGCCATTGCAGAGCTCGACCAGCTAAGCGAGGATTCCTACAAAGACAGCACTCTTATCATGCAGCTCCTCAGAGACAACCTGACAGTGAGTGTTCTGCTTTCACACGACACGAAAATGATCCACACTGTGGATAAATAGTGCCTCGTTTGTCCTTCATGGTGAAAATCCATTTGTATTGTGTTTAGTGGATGTTATACATTCAGAAGTGTGAAGTAGAAGCTGCTACGGACACGTTTACTCGTGCCATTCCTTAAGTTTCCTGACAACTAGATAGAAACGCAGCTTCACGAGCGAGTATGAATTTGACCTCAGTGCAACCTCGGACCTAACTATCAGGCTAGCTTAACCTTTGGGTAATCCTGTCCCCTCACTGCTTCGAGGTGGCCTGGTCAGAATGAGCAGCTGACTGGCAGCATTAACAATCGCATCTCGGTAATGTCTCCTTCCACTGCAAAGAACAAAGTGAAACTGAACACCTGTACACAACGCTGGCATGTGAACAGTGATATATTTAGCAAGGCTCTGAAGTGTGTTGTGGTGCTTCTAGAGGTTCGTGAATAAAGCGTTTCAGTATAAACATGTAAATCTGAGTTCTTGGAAGCGATGGAGTCTGGATGTTTGACTGTATTTTAACGAAATGTCTGTCTTTCTTTCCTCAGTTATGGACATCTGACAGTGCTGCCGAGGAGGGCGATGGTGGAGAAGCAGGAGAGGCTTGCGAGAATGAGAACTAAAACACACAAGCCCTCACTGTTAGGGTTATTTCCAAAAACAACAAAAGGGAAAAAAACTTTTTACACATCCTTCATTCCTTAATGCTCCACTCAGACATTCTACCAATGAAACCCACTGCTGAAAATGGTAGTGTAAGGAAATAATTAATTAAAAAAAAAGAAAAAAAAAAAGCATTCTTCAATTCAGATTTGGACGAGACTGATTTAAAAAAAAAAAAAAAAAAGAGAGAAACCTTCCATTTCTTTGGTTTATGTTTTTCCTGGCCATCCCATTTGTGCAGTTTCAGCTGTAAGGAGAAAAAAAAAAAAGTGATTAATAGCTTGACATGATATCAAACCCCTAGCTCAATTTAGAGTCCGAGCAACTGGAAGTCGTGAGAAATCTGGATCGTTTTCCAATAAGAAATGTTAGAAATAAATAATAGTTTCTCTCATATCTTTTCGTAGTGTGTCTGTCTCTATACAGTTGCATGGTACAGTTACAGCGGCTGAGGTTTGACTTCAAATGAATATAATTCTCATACTGCAGGGACGCCTGTGCACTTTACATGCTGGCAACAATTGCTGTAACACAGCCAAATAGTGTCCGTTGGTTAAATCCTCACTTTCTGCCCTGGTTTTGGTGCCACTTTCACTGAAGCATGTCTTTTGCAGCAAGCGGCGGATCTCGTCTGACCGAGTGCAGGGACCTTTTTAATGGGAAACGACAATTGTGTCATGCATGTCTCTTGAGATATTACACTGGAAGGGGGAACAATTGCTGTAACACACAAGTCCAAGTGTCAAGTTTAGTAATTTTCAATGCAGCTTTGTACACATCCTACATCAGGGTGATTTGTTAGTCTGTCCAGTGATTGTCACTAGAGATTTGGACCACTATTCTTTTGCTATTCATTCAATTGTAGTACCTAAAAGCCTTGTGGAACTGTTTGAATCCCTATGTATCAGCTATGTTAACATGAATAAACATTTTATAAATCGACTCCAAGCGTTTTGTCTTCATTTTACTTTGATTATGAAGCTGCTTTCATGTTTTTAAATGCTTGTTTTATTTTTTGCCTTCATCATGGTGATGACACATTATAGTCAAATGTCAAACCCGGGCAGGAAATGTCATTTATTTTGAATATTTATGCTTTCAACAGTGTAAAACCTTAGCTTAATCACCTTATTAGTGCAATCATTTTCCTTGAAGGATTTGTGAGTTGCCAGAGCAGCGATGCCCAGCTCCTACAGCATCATCCTGAATTATTAAAATCTTTATTTTTGATAATATATAAAGTCTCAGATGTGATGCAAAAGTCAAAGACAAGTGGAATGAGTTTGATATAATTTAATCAGTTGAGTAAAGCATATGCATTTGTTAGTACTGTACTTTATTAATTCCACACATTCCAAATGAAAATATTGTACTTGGTACTCCTCTATGAATTTAAATATACAACATATGAAATGACCGACATACGACCTGTCATAATAAACTGCCTGTTTATTATAGCGGCTGTTTATTCATAATTAAATGTGGAAGTAAAAGGCCACTGAGGCACCATATGAATGAGTTGTATGGATTTTTTTTTATTTATTTCCTTGTAAACCCTTAGAGAGCAAACAAACCACATAAATCCTCGTGATGGATTATCTTTATATTGTGGAGGCTCGTTACTGCTTCGACCTTCGCGCAGCCTCAGTCGCTTCCTCGGCGGATGTTTTCCATCCGGCGCACTTCCGGGTAGTAGCTCAGCTAGCCGACGAGACGAAACAATTTTGTAATTTTTTTTTTTTTACAATGACCAGACATGTGTAACCGACAGAGCGGCTTTACAATGAGGAGCATAGTGTTAATTGCCTTTCTGGCTCCTTGTTGGGTGAACGGTGCCATTAGGCCAAGAGTTACCGAGGAGGAGACTCACGAAGAAAACCCGGAGTTCGGTGAGTAGCTAACTTAGCATTTTAGCCGAAGCTAACGTTAGCTTAAAGGTAACCGCTAACAGTTTTCGGCGCTGTGAGGCTAAATGACAGTTATCATAAATTAATGTTACTTTCGTATTTATTACCGAGATAAGCAACGCTCTTATTTTTCTTAGTGTTGCAAAACGTTAAGGCTTCAAATCTTGGCTAGCTGTTAAACAACAGGCGAGGAAGCTCATTGTAATGTCTATTTAATGTAAATTAATGTTGTTTTTGACCGTGGTGCTCAGTTTGTGTAAGAACTGTGTGTTTGTAGCTGTTTCTACGTAAATCCCATTAAAAGGACACTTAGGAGACATGCTGGGAATTAGTCTATATCTAAACAAAACATGAAAGCACAACATAGGAGTGGTTAAACCCTGAGAGTGTCAAGTATTAAAGTTATTAGCTTTGACACCAAGGGTGGAGGAAAACACCTCAAACAAACAGAGGGATATTGAATCGATCTCCTTGTCATGTTGTCATGATTATAAACTTTCACCTTCCTCATAGTTATAACTGGGATGTTTTAGGTGTGCTCCACCCTCACTGGAGAAACAGCATTTTGCTATTTATTGAGTGAACCTGTCTTTATCGATTGATCTTATTGACTGATATTGATCGTGATGTTTGTTTTCCTTTTGTGGATTTTGTCGTTCTTTGTCTACACCATCCTAAACTAGAAAAGTGTTTTTAAAAGGCAGTGTTTGTTGTGTAAAGCTCCTAGAAGTCAGAAATAGGAAATGATTCAGGTAAACATGTGATGATTGCAACTATAGTTGAGGCACAAGCCAACACACATTGTTGTGTTTTGTAATGTCTTTCGCCCACTAAAATAAAAGCGTTTCACTTTTCACACCCATTCTGAGTGCCAGGGCATGGAGGGTTTTTTTAATGCCATTTTTTTGGTTGCAGTTTAAATGCTGTTTCTACTTGGTTGTATATGACAGCTGCCTGCTCTCTGTGTGTTCCAGATGGTCTGAACTCCATGCTGTCAGATTTTGAGGTGCTGCCGCTGTCAGGCCTCCAGCTGCACTCTGTAAGAAAGAGGGACGTCCACGCCCAGTCGCACCTGGAGCGACTGGTGAGCTTCAGAGCCCTGCAAAGGTACAGCAGCGTGTCTGATATAAACGAACTCAACGTTTGGGTGTGATCATTAAAGTAATGTTGCAGCATCGCATGGCAACATTAATGGGTTGGCAAGGTATGCTGAGCCTCAAGCCAGAGTTTTTGAATGGTACTGATGCTGCAAAGCTAACCCGCTCTGGAGGAGGTTGTGTTCAGAGTTTGGGAGTTATAGCACCACCCTTTCACCAATTTTTTTCCCAAACAATATTCTCCTAAGCGACGCAGATTTCTAGATGAGGGAATATGTTATACATGCAAACCTCATGAACTGTGCATTAGTAATACCACTGAACACGTTGCCACATCAATAATTAACTGCATTCAGCGGGTGATGCAGAAAAAACATGAATATATTTTAACACTAGGTCTGGATTTTTATTTATCATGGAGAATATTCAACCAGTGACACAAATTTCATTTTGATTTGGCCAAAAGCTAAATGGTTTTCAGCGTACCCTTCATTCTGGGCCTTGTCTGACCTAAATGGACTTTCTAGTAAATGTTTAAATAAATGAATTTCAAAGCTCCAGTGTGCAGCTGTCACATTAGAAATAACTAGCTGACTCGAACAATTGGACAGTTTTCTACCAGCATTACTCTCTGGACTTATTTGCACAAACAATGCCTTTCACAGGGCTGCAAGGTGGATTGGTGGTTAGCACTGTTGCCTCGCAGCAAGAAGGTCACCGGTTCACGTCCCGGTGAGGACACCCGGGATCTTTCTGCATGGAGTCTCCATGTTCTCACGATCCAAAAACATGCTGAGGTTAATTGGTGATTGTAAATTGTCCGTAGGTGTGAATGTGAGTGTGCTTGGTTGTCTGTCTCTAAGTGCAGCCCTGTGATAGACTGGTTACCTGTCCAGGTGAACCTGCCTTCACCCTGAATCAGCTGGGATAGACTCCAGGCCCCATGACCCTAGTGAGGATTAAGGTGTAGAGATGATGGATGGATTTGCTCAGACTAACATTAATGACGAAATTAGGAAGAATTACCCTCAAAGTATTTTGTCACATATTTGTTTGTGACAGCCGTGTGTTATGTTCAAGTTCCAACAGACATTGTGTTTTCATCTTCTTCTCTTTTTTTTAAACTCCAGGCATTTCAAGCTTTACCTGACAACAAACACGGACCTTTTCACTGACAAATTCAAAGCTGTGTTTGTGGACCAACATGGGAGTGAAGAAAACTATGATGTTCAGCTGCAGAACTATTTCACTGGACATGTTGTTGGTGAGTGGTTGTGAGGGATTTTTAGATCATTTAGGGGTCAGAGTGTAAAGGTAGATTAACACATTTTGTGTTTTGTTTTTTCAGGAGAGGAGAATTCCCGTGTGCAGGCACACATTGACGGGGATGAGTTTTCTGCTCACATTCTAACCGATGAAGCAGAATATAATGTGGAGGTAAGCATCAGTTTCTCTGTCGAATACAAACGTAGGGACACTTGACCTTCTGCCATTTTCTTTCTACACTCAAGCTCAGTCATTTTTATCCAAAGCATCAAACATTTAACAAGCATTTTGGAAGCCACACGTAAAAGTCAAGAAAAAGTCACCTGCTCTCTCTTTATAATTATTAAATTACTACTTGTCAATAGCTACCTATGGACGTCGATTTTAAAGATACTGGGCGAGGAGAAGTTCACGCAGTTCCATAGCTGATGGCTTGTAGCCCAGTTTATCACAGACTGAGCGTATTTTGCATGAGGAAGATTATCTGTTCCCATCTATCTATTGTCATCACACTTCAGTGCTGCACACCTGCCAGCCTGCTAATTATTTCACTTCCCTTCTTATCAATCCTCACCTGTATCTGTAGATCCATAATTTCCTCTTCTTTTGTTGCTGTGTTGCTCTGATGTCTTTCGGGCTAACCTCTCCTCCACCTATAACCTTCCTATGCGTCTCTCTTTAATGCCATCTCGCTTTGTTTTTTCTCTATCCAGCCCCTGTGGAGGTTTACCGATTCCCCAACTGATGGCAGGCTACTAGTTTATCGCTCGGAGGATATAAAGAACCTGACCCGCATTGTGTCTCCAAAAGTGTGTGGTTACATCCACGCAGAGGCCCAGGACCTTCTGCCACAGACTGCAAGGAGCGAATGGGAGGTGCAGGAGGAGGAGGAGGCCCAGGAAAACGGTGAGCTGTTGATGACTGTTTCCCTCCCTCCCCCAAAAAAAGAGTAGGAGGATAACAAATGTTTAAGGTGGAGAGAAGGAAGGAGGAGGCTGTAGTAGTGAGACAAAGGATGTGGGTGTTGGATTCTGTAACACTTGACTTTAATAGAAAATCTGTATGTATGCTGCGCACGTACACACCGCTGACAAGTAGCTATTATGTAAAAACCAAATACCTTTTAAATCTTTTGTGCTGCGTTGGAAATGTAAAGCGCATAACAGTGTTCATGTGCCAGAGGAGATGTCTGAAACACCTCTCACTGGTTCCTGGTTGAAAGCACTCATTGGGGAGATAAGCCGAGGTGAAGGTTCGTATGGAGGAGGCATTAAAATTCATGCAAGCTCCGCTGCCCAATGAGATGACTCTGAGTCGTCACTGGTCTCCCACTGCTTGTTGTAGAAGCCAGCGCAGCGCACTCCCACACTTCTGAGTAGTGTAGAGCCAAGTGTACTGGGTGATGTAATGCTCAGAAGCATGTCTTCCTGTTGTCCTTTTCTGTTCTACCGAGTGTTCAGAGAGTTTAGGGTGTATGAAGCTAGAGGGAAGGCGTCCTCTCAGGATTTCTGAGTTTCAATTTCATATATGTTTAACCAACATATTTATATATTACATTACAAGTCGTGACTCGATAATCCGACCCTTAACAATCCGAAAACCTTGCTATCTGTCAGGTCTTTAGGAGAAACGAACGGAACCCATAAAAAAAACAGCCTTATCTGCTGATCTGCTGTGTGAACTTCATACGACCCAAAAGTGTCCCGCATGCGCAGAAGAGGACACGACGACGTCACACGCAGCGAGCGTGCTCAGTGTTTGTGGAAGTAAACATGGATGGCAGCGGCGGGGGAGTGGTGCCACCACCGCCGATGGTAGAAACAGAAGTGTGAGCGCTAACTAAACTAGCATCAGCAGCCAAGTACTACCTGTGTGTTCTGGACACTTCCATCCCGTCAGAGCGCTGCCCCGGGGTGGAAGTGTCCCCCAACCGCACCGAATACTCTGATATTCATCATTAATTGGGCCTGAATATCCAGAGACCAGAAAGTGCTATTGGGACCAGCCCTACTAGTTATTATAACAACTATGAACAATAATGAACAACTAATGATCCTTCCAGCATCAAGCCCTCCTTGTATCTGGACCTCCGTCTTGACAATCCGACAGCCTTGATATCTGACATAAAAGCAGGTTTTACATTTAGCGTCGGATTATCGAGTCACCACTGTACATTTTTACTAAATTGTTTTCAAAAAATCTCTTAAGGTTTTATTTTATCAACCTAATCGAGGTTTATCAGTTCCTAACATTCCTAAAGTCGGAGGATTTTCAGCTGGTTTTATTTGCAGACTGATCACTTTTTGTAGTTTGGCGTCCTCGCCAATTAAAACCACGCAAGTTACACGCACGTTCACCTTCGTCTTGAGAAATTTTAATTGGCTGTTTTCTTATAGTTTATCAACCAGTGGCCCAGAGGCTAGAGGGACATGATCAGGACAAATGTTAAAATAGTTAAATGAAGCTGAAGTCGTCGTGCTTAGCTTGCATTTTTCATGGAAAAGTACGTCTTGAGAAACCGTTAGTCGTCATTTACACGGTAACAGATTAGACACAGGAGAGAAAAGCAATGAGTGTACCATGTAGGTGGATAATTAAACACTGTGTGGTCGACATATGGAACCGACTGTACTCTTCTGTGGACGACTTCTTCTTCCAGCTGCTAGAATATCTGCTAGAATATATATAATAGAAGTCATTCATACTTGCTGCACATTTAGGCTTCTATTATAATATTAACAGTCATTCTGGCTCGTAGAAAGGCAGAACTTAATCTGTTCTCTGCTGCTAATTGTGAAAACGAGGACAGCTAACAGTGGGATACTCGAGCGTGGCCTCATTACTTAGCTTATTGATGTATTTATGTGCGGTGTCAGTTTTTATGTAAGCGTGCCTGCTTTTCCCTTTGTCTGCCTGTCCTTATTATGCAACTCTATCTCCTTCTGCCTCTATCTCTTTTTGTTTTTGTAGAATTTCACCATCGAGAGAAAAGACAAGCTCATGACCATAAGAAGAACACCTGCCCCCTGTTGCTGGTTGCAGATTACCGCTTCTTCAAGCACATGGGCCGCGGACAGGAGAGCGTCACTCTCAACTACCTGGTTCGATGTTATGATGCTTTGTGCAAACCTGCTTAGTGGAACAACTCAGTGTTATTTTATTTCCCAATGCCTTAAAAAATCTATAATCAGTGTGATTAAAATTAGGAGTTGTAGTTGTTGTTTATATATTTCTAGGTTAATCAGATTATTTTTCGTCCCTCTTCAGATCGAGCTCATCGATCGAGTTGACGACATTTATAGAAACACCTCCTGGGACGAAGAATTCAAAGGCTACGGGGTCCAGATCCATCAGGTGTGTTAGAGATAGCTTTGGTGAAACAATGCCGTCTGAATTTGACTTTTCCACCCGTTCGCCCGATCACCAGACGTCACCGCCTTCAGCCTTCACATGATAGCTCCGTTTTGTGTTGCGTCACTCCCGGACAACTGGCTGAGAATAACACTGTCCCTCAGCCACACTGAGAACAGCATTTTTAAGAGGAACTGAAGGGTTTTTTTGTGTGTGTGTGCTTTGTGGGGTAATTTAATTTGTTCCACAGGCTACGGGAATGAATAGAGACACTGTTTGCCATACTGTGAGTCCCGGGCTGTCTCACTGAAAAGATATGCATTCATTTAGCTGCTTCGAGTTCATTTCTATACTGTAAATGTAAGAAGAACTTGTACTGTCATATTTAACCCCAGTATGTTCGGGTGAACATAACAGTTTTAAAAGCAAACAACCTAAAAACATGTTGCTGACTGACTGAACTGCATGTAGCGTCTTTAAATATGATATAAGCAAATATGTTATCTGCACAAAAACGGTTCTAACAGGTCTGAGGTTCTTACCACTTGGACTGTTTTCAATTGCAACAGATATTGAAAATAACATGAGATATTCCCCATAATGTTACTTATGATTCAGTAATGTTGAATTCTGTTATTCTACATTCGATAAAATGTTCTTAAACGGTGTCTTTCGTTGTCATTGTCAGATCATTATTAACAAGGAGCCTACGAAGCCTCCCCCTGGCCAACATCCCCTCCACTGGGTCAACTATAACATGGAGGACAGCCCCTCAGGAAGGGAAGTCTGGGACGTGAAGAAACTTCTGGAGGTAAAAAAAAAAGCCAAATTAAGAACGAAACAGAAAAAAAAAACTGTCCAGGTTAGAAAAAGTTGAGTATGTTTCGTTTTCAGTCAAAACCTTGGGACTGGATAACATTGGAAAAATGTTATTATATTGTCAAACCAACACCGTATCAAAGCCTGATTCACACAGATGTGAAAAGTGTTCTGTACATTTTATCCTCTTAGCATCAGAGTCTACAAGTCTGCTGTAGATGTTATTCGGACTGAATGTATTGTGAGGGGCTGCTGGGTGGCTCGGTGGTTAGCATCGTTGCCTCGCAGCTAGAAGGTCGCCAGTTCGTGTCCTAGTGAGGACACCCAGGATCGTGGAGTGGAGTCTCCATGTTCTCCCCGTGCAGCGTGGGTTCTCTCCGGGTTCTCCGGCTTCCTCCCACAGTCCAGAAACATGCTGAGGTTAATTGGTGATTGTAAATTGTCCGTAGGTGTGAATGTGAGTGTGCTTGGTTGTCTGTCTCTAAGTGTAGCCCTGTGATAGACTGGTTACCTGTCCAGGTGAACCTGCCTTCACCCTGAGTCAGCTGGGATAGACTCCAGACCCCCACCACCCTAGTGAGGATTAAGGTGTAGAGATGATGGATGGATGTATTATCAAGTGTTTTTGTGTCAGTAAATCATATTTGAACATTTCTCCTTGTGTTCATCAGCAATTCAGCTCAGACATGGCGGACAAAGCCTCCGATGTGTGTCTGGCCCACCTGTTCACCTACCAGGACTTTGATGAGGGGACCCTGGGGCTGGCCTACGTGGCCCCGTCCAAACCTCAGGCCCTGGGTGGCCTCTGCCCAAAACGTAGGAACACATGACTAGCATTAAACATATACTATATGTACTCCTTTGATACTTTGACCTGTTGTGCTGCTGCAGGAGGTTTTAAAGACTGTCTGTGTTGTAGCATCACTAAATATCTGTTTCCCTCTTGGGAAGTGGATGGTTGTATAAGTCAATGCCTACGCTAGGATGTATTGAACATGCTGGTCTGGGAAATACTGAAACTAAGAGGGAGGTCAGAAGCCCTTAGATTTAAAGAAAAAAATGCTGAAACTCTGAACTATTGTAAAGCTTTGATGATGTCATTTTGTAGCGTACTATCCAACCCACTCTGTCAAGAAGCCCAGTTACCTCAACACGGGCCTGACCAGCACCAAGAACTACGGCAAGACCATCCTCACAAAGGTGTGTTTGATCTTTTTTTTCTAACCCCCCCACTTGTAATCTTTGACAAAACTAATTACTGGGTACACTGGGTTTCAGCCTGGGTGTTACGCAACATGTCATCCTGCCAAGTTTAGGTTGTGAGTGGAGCAGAGTGTGGGTGTTATGAGAATGTTGTTAACCTGTGTTGCATCAGTGTGTTGCATCAGTGTGTTGCCGGCTCTTCACTTCAGTCAAGTTTTAAAACATTTGTTTTTAGCTGTGTGTACATAACCTGCGTTTCTTTATTTATTTAACAGAGTGTGTTTGTTGTGAAGCCATAGATCCAGTAGTAAACTCATACATGTTGTGTTTGCATCAGGAGGCAGACTTGGTGACCACTCATGAGCTGGGCCATAACTTCGGAGCAGAGCACGATCCTGATAACATTCCTTACTGCGCTCCCAGTGACGACCACGGGGGGAAGTTTGTCATGTACCCCATCGCTGTGAGCGGAGACCATGTTAACAACAAGGTACCAACCTGAGTAACGTAAAAAAAAACTGTATTCAAACTCAACATAACCTCATCTGCACCAACTACTACAGGAAGTGTTGCTTCCTCGTTAGTAATATATCCTGTTTTACAACAATGACAGACAGTGTGAGTGGTGTGAATGTGCTCGTACAGAAGGTTGAAGTTGTTCCAGTGAAATGAATCCAGAAATATGATGTTCCTCCTTTACCTGTGGCCTTGACAGCCAATATGCATATGATGATGTCGTTTATCTGTTGAGAGTTTATCTGCTCTGGAAGCAGGATCCTCTTGATGACACAGAAGAATATTTAAAACAAGATCATGAGTTTTCATCATGAGGCTGCATGTACATGAGCTTTTTTTTCCTAGTACTGTAGCGACAATGCCTCCTCACATCATCTGTCATGGTTGTGCAAAAGACATCCGGTCCTAGTTAATGACTAACCCCCATTTACTTCTCCTTTCCCTCCTAAAGCGTTTCTCCAACTGCAGCAAGATCTCCGTCAGAAAGACGTTAGGGTTCAGGGCTCCTCAGTGCTTCAAGGAGAGGAACAGTAAGGTATGTGGAAATTCCAGAGTGGAGGAAGGGGAGGAGTGTGACCCCGGGCTACTGCACCTCAACGATGACCCCTGCTGCTCCCCTGAGTGCAAGTTCAAACCTGGCTCACAGTGCAGGTATGAGCTCCAAATGACAGACAGATTGTACAAAAACCATCTGGCAGGTCTCGAAAAAAAAAAAAGAAAAAAGACCCTCAATGTTGGATGCATGGATCTCTTCACAGTGACAGAAACAGCCCTTGCTGTAGGAATTGCAAGTATGAGCAGGCAGGAACGAGGTGTCAGGAACCCATAAGTGCTACCTGCAAAGGCATATCCTCCTGCACAGGTGAGCGCCTCCTGCTGGTGAAACACGAGAACCGCAGCATTCACTGAAACAAACTGTCTGTCGGTGCCTTTTTAAACTGCAGAAAAAACTAAATGTACTGAACGTTTCTTCACATCACAGGTAACAGCAGCCAGTGTCCACCTCCTGAAAACGCAGCCGACGACACGGTTTGTGTGGACAACGGCCGGTGTCACAACGGAGAGTGTAACCCGTTCTGTGAGGCCATGCAGAACCTGCAGTCCTGTGCTTGCAATGGTAAAGAGCGTTTAATGTGTTCGCTACAGGATCATGGGTAGATGTGCACTGGCTGTAGCTCTGAGCTCTAACAGCAGATACTCACTGATCATGGAGGTCCCAGAGTGCATCCCAGACGAGCAAAAACAATACATTTGATGGAAAAATCAATGAACGTGCACTAAGATGAATTAATACAAGTTTTTTTAATACATAAATAAACTGTGATGAAAATATTTTTAGCCCTCAAGCAGAAGCCTTGAGCATGTAACAGTTAAACAAATTTATATATTTTTTTTTACCTTCTCTAAAATTTAGATAAGATTGTTCTATATTTCTACGTGACAGTATCATGTCAAGGAAATAAAAGATTGTTGTTATAGGCTTACGTATTATCTATTTAGTCTGGTTATATCTGAATAAATGAATCACGTCTGCTCTTTTAGTTTCACTCTGAAAAACAAGTTAAAGTTATGCACTGCCACTGTGAACAAACTTGTCTGCTCTCTGTAGCATTACAGTTTAAATGTTTTTCTTCTGGATTATCTTCTTCGCCTGCAGAGACGGAGAACTCTTGTAAAGTGTGCTGCAGGGGAAAGGATGGCACCTGCGCTCCCTTCGTCCAGGCCAGCGGCAGCTTCCTTTTCCTTCGCAAAGGAAAACCCTGCACTGTGGGCTTCTGTGTCGAAGGCGTGAGTCACCGAACCTCTATACGTGCCAGCGCTACCGTTACGATTCTGTCATGTTCATCTGTTTTCGTTTGTCATTAACACAGGACAAGGCGAGATCGTGTAAATGTTTTCTTTATTTGAGGGTGTTTATTTTCTCTTGTTAAACAGGGAAAGTGCTTGAAGCAGGTGCAGGATGTGATCGAGAGGTTGTGGGACTTTATTGACAAGCTGGACATTAACACATTTGGTAAGTCGGTCACAAGAACAAGAGTCTGCTTAAAAGACTTGAAGAACAATATGAGAATGTGTGAAAAGGTTCCCAAAGCAAATAGAATTTTGAGAAATTCTTGAGTTCAGTAGCTCAAGTTCAAACGCAATCGTCTTCTCACTGTCCTTACTTTGTCTTTTTCGACCTCAGGGAAGTTCTTAGCTGATAACATAGTCGGCTCAGTCGTGGTGTTTTCTCTCGTCTTCTGGATTCCTCTCAGCATCCTGGTTCATTGTGTGGTAAGAACCTGCCGGACACCGTTATTTTCAATAGCCCCCTTGTCTTCACTGTGTCACAAACTTCTGTTACTACAGTTTAGTATTTTACTTCATCAGATGTCCTGTCCTCTGTCGTATCTTCCTGTAGGACAAAAGACTCGACCAGCAGTATGCAGAGAACACAAAGTCCTTCTACTACCCTCCGAGTGTAAGTTCCTCATCTTCTAAAAGCTCATGTATGACCGTGTGCACTAGCCTTGCTGCCACACTAACCGAACTAATCCAGTCCTACGACGCTTTTCGTAACACTGACATCTTTAATATGGGAATGAGAGGGAGCACGAAAGGTTGAGGACCAAGTATTTACCTTTTGTTCTGGATAAACGTCTTGATCTCCACCGTTAGAACTAAAGTGTTGTTTACGTTTAACAAAAAAATACATTGGATCACATTTCCAACAGTGAAATAAGTAAATACAGTCGTGACTCGATAATCCGACCCTTAACAATCTGACAGCCTTGCTATCCGACATAACAGAAGGTTTTACATTTAGTGTCAGATTATCGAGTCACGACTGTACTTTTATCTTTGAAGTGTGTCTCTGTTCACAGTGGTTAAAACCAGATTTTTATTATACTGTATACGTCTTAATTTTAAAGGCCCTAAAAACAGATTTTCGTCATAGAAATATTTGGTGTCTTTGCTCGTCTCTATCAAGTCCGATCCACTATCCAGTCTACTAGCTGAGCACCTGAACTTGAGTCTTTGTTTTTTACATTTGATTGCAGAGTTCAGGCAAATCTAGTGCTACATTTACCCGTAGTCCTGAAAATACAAGCATAAGAGCAAATGGATTTAGAACCAGTCAGAGCTCTCTCTTCCAACTGTGTGAACCAGCCGTCAGACGGTCCCATCAGTAATGGCCTCACTGTCACTGCTGGGTTTTCTCAATGACCTGTCCATCACTCTTTGCCTTGGAACTGCAGCAGATGGTGGAAGTTTGTAGTAGAGCTCCCGCCATAGGTGAGTGTGTGTGCCATGGCTTGGTGTTGCGATGCGTTGCCATTGAGTCCATGATGATGCATGGTCAGTCAGTGGCCCACGTTTGGGATACTCCTGCAGTCACTTACTCCTTGATGTAATCACTGATCCAGCTGCTCACCTCCAGCCCTTAAGCTTCATTAAACAGCAGAAGTACGGGAGGCCCCTTCTCAGGGAAACAGTTTAATGCGACTAAATAGCTCCAAGCGCGTTCCTCTGCACAAATGTCATCCACGCAGAGATAACGTCTGATCAGAAATTACCTCAAGAAAGCAAGATTGCATTTTAGGAGTATTCAAACAGCGAGAGGAGCCGACAGGTTGCACCTTGTTGTCTGTTGTGAAATCGGATGCAGTGTGTGTCGACGTTTTAAGTTTGCATCTGCTGCTGTTCAGAGTCACAACAAGATGAGGTGTTTAGGTGATTGTTCCTTTTTCTTTTTCTTTTTCTTTTCCATGGCTGTCTGCTCTGTGTTAAGTCTTCTTTAGGCTTGACTGGGAACTCGTAGACTGAGGGTACATTCCTCTGTGGACCTTTCTCACAGCAGACATTTTGACTTGTTGGAGCAGGAGAAGCAGCACAGAGGCAACAAGTGGAGTTAATGGTGGTTTTATTCCATTTAGGCGTGCCATTAGGTCGCACAGTGTTCGGACCCTGGCGCCCCTGAAAGGACTGCAGCCATGATTAATAGTCACGTCTCTGTTTGACAACTCAAAATGTCCACAAGCAGAAAGGTTTATTTTACTCATTCCCACCTTTAAGTTGGATATCGGGGGTGTTAATGGGGGTGGAGATAGCTTGAAGGTATCGGGTTTTAAAACATCATGGAAGTAACATGTAAGAGTAAGATGGTGTTTGGGTGTTAAACTATCCAGCTCAAGAGAAACTGGGATTGTCTGAAGGGACCAGAATGCAGTAAAAAGGGAATGGATCCCACCTCAGTCACACACAGACGGTTCTGATGTGCCACCCGCCGCCTCACATGTTGCCTTCGCTCTACAGAATCAAGACATGCTGAACAACCTCGAGTCAGCGTCCGTGCGCATCGTCAAGCCACCTCAGCCTCCCTCCTCCTCCGGCGGCCGGACCGCGCCCTCCTCCCAGCTCCAGCAGCCTCAGCAGCTGAGCCAGGCCCGGGCCCCTCCCGCGGCCAGCAGCAGCAGTACCCCGGGCCCCGCCGCGAGCTACGTCCCCACCCCGGACAGCGCAGGGGGGCCGCGGATGGCCACCATCCAGGAGGACACCAGCAGCGACTCTCCCCTGGGAGAGGAGGGCCTGTCGGACGATTTCACAACCGCAGGAGCCTGCTCGTCGGCTACGAAATCCTCCTACGAGGATCTGACAGAACAGAACCCACAAGCCAGGGACCGGCGGCGCCTCAAGAGGCAGGAGTGCATTGACACTAAAGAGACAGAGTGCTGAGAGTCATCAAGCAGCTCTTGTTGTTTAAAAGAACCAACATGCATCCTGATGTTTGTTTTTAGGGAACACGGAACCACATGCAGCGTTACGTGCTTTAGTCTTTATCACACCACAGTATCTGTTAGTGTAACATAATGCACCTTGTGTAGGTCAGACCTTAGTGTTCTAATGTGTTTTTTCAGTCGCCTACAGTGAGCCACCAAACAGACGAGAAGTCTCCAATCCCTGTAACTGCACACGTTGTTTAGTCGATTTACATTTTTGTGCCTTTTGGGCCAGTTCAAGCTCTGGAGGTCTGAGAAGGTCAAGGACATAAATCTGCTGCGAGCCAGCTCCTCAGACACATAAGTTAATGATCATCTTCTCATAACCCAGTGGCTGAAGGGGTTTCGAATATGCAAATAGTCGTCAGAGCCAAAAAAACAGATTAATTATTCAAGTAAAAGCCCTCCAGATTAAGACCGACTGCTTTACCTCTGCAGCCACCACAGAGCAGCGGGTGAGTTATGAACACATTACTGATGGTTCTGTTCCAGTAGAGGAAACGCTTCAGTGCGATTTGTTACGTTGGTGGACTTCTTTAAAGAAGCGTCTTTAATCCGTGTCATTACTGCACTTATAGTATTTTAACATCACTGGAGAATTGAAGTTTTATTCATGTTCCTTCTGTGCCGTTTCTTTTTTTAAAAAAAAAATCGCAGGCTTGTGTAACTCCTGTGGATGCAGCGTTTTAATCCTGTGCGAGGGAGACGGAGCGGTTTCCTTAGTGTTAAACGAATTTAGAAAGTGAAAATTAAAGTGAGGAATAAGTTTTGTAATCTTGTTAAACCTCTCGTAGTGCTGTGGTTGAAAACAATATGGTGCCTTTTCTTTGGATTTTGTGCCTGACTGCTCCGTGCCGATGTATTTGTGTGCAGGTTTAATCAGGTGACCATCACATGACACTCACGAAGCGCAGGATGCTCCAGTGATGCTTTAGTCTGGGTTAAATGTGAGCCGTGCGCCTCTTTATACCTGCTGTCTGACCACTGTTACCTGCTGAAACTGTAACGCGTATTTCACTGTAGGTCAAAAAAACAAAGCAGTAGATTGTGCAGCTAGCCGTTATTCTGCAGGATGGATGTAGAACGTAGTGAACAGATCACATGATGTGTATATTCCTGATGCTTCTGTGTTATTAATGTCAATCACTGAATTCCTTTTGTTTTTTTTAACTTCTTCACTTGCATTACCTTCACACGTCTCAAAATAAAAAAATCTTTATTGCTCATTTTTTCTTGCATTTGACGCAATCGTTAGTAAGAAATCACACAGCAGTCCAGGGTTAAAAGGAATGATCATCCACATTAAAGTCCTCCGTTACTGGTCACTCAGCAGGCTGCTCTCGGGGCTCTTGGGGTCCACGTCGCCCCAGTAGGGCAGGATGAAGGGCAGCTCGGCCAGACGGCTCTCCAGCAGCCCCCACAGGTGCTCGGACACGAACTGGTTTCCTTTGTCTGAGAGATGCAGCCCGTCAGAGAGGTAGACGGTGTAGTCCTGCAGAGTGGAGGAAGGAAAATGTTTGAACGGCAGATTAGCTCACAGACATGTCATTACATTATTCTGGTAGTTTAATCGTAGCAGCTGGACCTGCTTGAGTTCCTTGAAGACGTTCCACCTCTCATCCAAGAGGCTCCATCAGGTCTGACTGACTAGTTGGGAGTTCCAGATAGTGATATCCTGAAGGAGACATGAACACCTGAGTTTTGGTTTCAATTGGGGGTTTGTTGCTCCTCCCCCTCGTTATGTGAATCAGTGGTACTCCCCCGATGAAGCCTCTTGGATGAAACATCTTCAAGGAACTCAAGTAAGTCCAGTTGCTACGATTAAACTACGAGAAGAACTGTGACCTGGATGGCTGAGAACCTTCACAGACGAGTCCTTAGATTAATTTCATTTTACTTCTCGAGCCATTTGTAATTATTAAAGATTACAGATGAGAGTTGACAGTTTCCTGTTTTGTTAGATCTCGGCTCTCTCTATACTGCATATCAACATGCGAGACCCGCTGTGCTCACCTGTCCACCTTTCTGCATGAGCGTCCAGAGGTCCAGGACGTCCGAGCCGCACTGAGCAGCCGCCTGGACGCACGCCTGCGCATACTGCCCCGCCACAGAGTTGTGGCGATTGAGAGGGCAACCTGGAGACGACACAAGGAGACACTCGTGAGCTTTGTAGGTCAATTCAGGACCAAAAAAAAAAAGGAAAACTTGTGGTGCAGATGCTACCTTTGAGGATGCACTCTTTCTCCCAGGCTGCCTCGTTAACAGGAGGAGGAGTGATGAAGATGACTCTGTCTGCCGAGACGCCGGCTGACGTCAGAAACCGGCTGATCTCCTTCAGGTTCTCCGAGTATTCCTGCAGAGGGATGTGCTGCTGAGGGTTCTTGTCTGTGAGCAGATGGAAGGAGGCGAAATCATCAGAGAGGCTGATTAATCATGACAGACGGTGTTTCAGACGTTGACAGCACATTTCAGACTCCTCCTCCCCCTAATGCTGCAAAAAGCATTAGATCAGCATAAACCTAAACCGCCTTGATGACGTGTATTTCTCTTAGACTACATCTCGAGACATCATACAAACTGGAGAAGAAAACTAGTCTGTATGATTTGTGCACACAGAGATCCAGTCCAGTGAGTCTTTACCTTCCAGCGAGCAGTCGTTGGCTCCGAAGAAGACGGTAACAGCTGCTATGTTGCTGTCTGCTGAGTTCTGGCTGCTAATGAAGCGAGGAAGAACGATCTTGGCCCATCTGGAGTTGTAGCCAGACAGTCCTCTGTTCACAACATCACATTTTCTGAGGGGGAAACAGATTCAGAGATCAGTCAAAGGCACAACTGGGTCAGTCCGGTCATTTCAGGTAAAGGTGTTGCGCTGGTGTCTCAGATTCTGAGTTTACTTGTTTGTTTTTGGGACCTAAAACTAAATTTGAGGATTCTACGTTGTCAGACGTCTCACCTGGGCAGCCACATTCTATGAACTATAACTCTCACAGCCATGAACTTTGTTGAGGACACGAACATGATCAACCAGCTCCAGCAGAGGCCACATTTTAAACTATTGGCACCTGAATGATGCCATCAGTGTGTATGACAACATGTATGACAGCAAGCAGTGGCTGGGATTGACCACCGACAAGAATCAGGAGGAGCAGAATTCAAGGGTGAAGATTTTGGCCTCTGTGTGATGGTATCTGTCGGGTAGCACAAGTCCTGTCAACCATCTCAGCTCCAACTGCAAACTAGACACTGAAATGGCTTTTGAGAATTTCCTTCTTGCAAATAAATGTTAATCAGTTCAAGAACTGTGACTTTTCTTCTGTTGGTTTCAGTACAGCACAGATCTGCTGCTTCACTGCTTAAGCATGATGTGTTTTAATTAACACAAGATTTATTCTGATGTGTGTTGATTTATCAGTAGTTTCAGGTAAATGTATGCGAATGTTCAACATTCAAAAGGTGAAATAAGCCTCATGTGTTGAGCCTCATGACATGAAAGCAGCTTCTAACCTTTATAACCACATATAAAGACCATATGCACACCAGGTTTTCGGTCCTATGAATGAGTCTGCATCACTATTTTGGCAAAATACCAAAAAAAGAAAAGAAAAAGACACAAACTAGACCGTTGGCTCGCCACACATCCAGTTCTACTGATGTTAGACATCACACATGTTGACACAGGGCTGTTTTCTAGAAGGAAATGTGGATCCATCCATTGATATGCACTCACAGGAACTTTTATGGAGTCTTGTTTAAAAATCTTGTGCTTGGATCTGCAGGAAAACCTTTTGTATGTGTCCTTACAAACTTTCATGGATCTGGGAATTATATTTCTAAGGATGATGAACCCATAAGATGACTTACCAAAAATCAAAATAGAGAATTTCCAGGTGTGAAAAAGCAAGAAACTCACCTTCAGCCAACATGATCTTTGCAGAACTTAGATTTATGATGACTGAAGTAAATCTGAGAGAGAGCTGCAAAACATTTCCTGAAATCTGTTCTGCTTTTAACTAGATTTTACTTTATTTATCAGTGGCACTGAGGCTACGACAAGTGTACAAATAAATAAACAAACAAACAACAAATGGGACTCCTCACCTTGCCAGCTTGTTGGCCAGCTCTGCGCCCCAGCCATTGGCTTGGAATGAAAACTGAAAGATTCAACAACACTTGAATCACCTCCAAACTCAAGCTAGCAGGCTAGCAGCTAAAGCTAAGTCACAGCAATTAAAAGACAGACTAAATGCACGATAATTATTGTCTGTAAACTCATTATTAGTGCAGCAAATAACTCACCTGCGTGATGGAGTCTCCAAATAAAATCACTTTCGGCCAAACCACTGCGCTGAACTTGGACATGATGAAGTGTGTTTAGTGTGCTGAAGGAAGGAGGAAGAACAACACGGGATGTCCTGAAAACCCTCCTTTCTCTGTGCCATAAATCAACAAGGACACACTGACACACTCACCAACAACTCACCGGGACACCTGCCTCTAAAACAGACTGTAAATACCTGATCTTTTTAGCAGGAGAACGATTTAGTCAACCGACTTCTTTCGCTTTGCGGCAGGGCTTTTATTTTGAAGGCAGCGTCTGTTGTGTCACACTAAAAACCGTCCGTGTGAACAAGTGTCGAGTTTAAAATTCAACCAGGATCCTGAAGCGACACTGAAGGTTAGCTGTCCCTCTTCTAATTCAAACAACAGAACCGCACACTTTTAGGAGATGATGTTTGGTTTGGTTTCGGATAATTACGGCTTCAAATGAAGGCGGTTTAAGATGTGAAGCTAACGTTTAGCTAACGTTCACCGCATTCATCCGGAGTGTGTGTGTCGGATGTAAACTTAACTACACGTGAAAGCCAAACAACCACATCCAGCTCGGTGTAGGTAGTTTTTTGGCTGAAATTAGTTCAAGTTTATTCCTTTCTGTGCTTTCTTGTGCTCTCAAACGATGGTAGTTAGCTTTAATATTAGCCACGCTAACCAAGTTCACCCTCAAATCACGTTGACTTTATTTAATTTAATTTGCCAGAAGTGTCTAAAAGCTGAGCACACTGTGAGTTATCTGCTGACAGGAGGGTTAGTAAAGTCTGTTTTATTATCTCCTTTCTGTTGTGACACTCTGTGTTTTGGGCTGTCCATCCATCCACTGGTGTCAGGACTCAGAGGATTTAGGAGTTGAAGGGATGCTGTGTGGTTGAAGTGTGAGGAAGTCAACATGCAAAGACATAAAGATGCATCATCTGTCATCCTCTGTGTCCTTCAGAGGGATGTTGCGGCGTCCCAAACCCACCGACTCGGAGGCAGACCTCCTGAGGGAGCAGGAGCGCTTCCTGACCTCCGGTGCTCCATCTGCTGCCAATGTGGTCCGCCGTCCCGACAAGAGGAGAGGAGAGGCCGGAGAGGGAGAGGCAGCCAGCGGGGAGGCTGGAGGAGGCCAGAGGGATGTGGTCACCATAGAAGGTGGAAGATCACTTTTATTCACTAGTAACTGACGTGTTTGGAGAGTTTCATGGCTGAGGGTGGGGCTGAGGATGCATATAGAGACACACATAACATAACATAACATCCATCCATCATCTCTACACCTTAATCCTCACCAGGGTCATGGGGGGCGGAGTCTATCCCAGCTGACTCAGGGTGAAGGCAGGTTCACCTGGACAGGTAACCAGTCTATCACAGGGCTACACTTAGAGACAGACAACCAAGCACACTCACATTCACACCTACGGACAATTTACAATCACCAATAAACCTCAGCATGTTTCTGGACTGTGGGAGGAAGCCGGAGAACCCGGAGAGAACCCACGCTGTACGGGGAGAACATGGAGACTCCACGCACAAAGATCCCGGGTGTCCTCACTGGGACGTGAACCACTGAGCCACCTGCAGCCTCACACATACCAAATGATCTAAAAAGGCTTTTAAAGGCCTTTGAATCATCTAACAACTGTGTGAACCATGTATTGTATCTGTATTTGATTCAGAAAGCTGATGTCCAGCTGTTGTGTTCGCTGCAGATCTTCCAGACCAGCTCCCCTCTCTGACGCCAGCCCCTCCTAAGAAGTCCCGCTTTAAAGCCGGTCGCGTCACCTTTGAAGACGAGGATCCTGAGGACAGGCTGGACCGACACGACACTCACATCAGCGCTGTCCTCTCCAAGATCGTTGTAAGTGTGAAACCAGATGATTAAACTGAACTGTACATGCAGACATTCTGTCACAACACAACCCTCGATTTGCAGATGTCAGTTCTCCAGACGTGTGTTTTTTTGTTTGTAGATTACTTTCACTGTGTCTTTCATTGACTCTAACGTTGGTTATTTCTTTGCCCTAAGGAGAGAGATACCAGCTCTACTCCAATATCTCTACCAGCATTTACAGGCATCGCCTTCCCCAAAGTGCTGCACCGCTCAGAGACCAGCAACCAGGTTAGAGGCAATGATGCCCTCTCTTTTTTCATGCTTTGAATTTAGAAGTGTAAAAACCGTTTCTATTTTAACATTGCAGGGAACTGAGGATGTTTAAATTTAGGACACATACAGATAAGTAATAAGGTGAAGCGTTTATATGGTGAAAACATATTTTCATTGTGTTTGGTGGTTGTTGTAATCCTGCTGCCTCACTCGCTACTGCTTCTAGCTGAGCCAATCAGAAAGAGCAAAACTCAACGAATGTTCTGCTGTTGGCTGCAAGAGTGAACACAAGAGTCCTCGTGCACTCTCAGCATCAGATGAGCTAAAGATGCAGTGACTGACTTTTATTTTTAAATGCAATGGCGCCACAACAATTGAAAATCCTCAGTGTGTTTTGCAGCTAAAGGAGCAAACGTAGCTTTAGCTTTGATCATTAGCTCTACGGCAGCTAAACTGAGGGACATTCAGAGATGGTAGAATATTAAGACTGATATTGAATATGGGACCGTTTCAAGGACGGCCAGTGTCTCACTATGTGCACTGGAGCAGCTTTGTTGTGTCTCGGCGTTGATTCTGTAAGTCTGTGGAACCCTGATGCTGCAATGAGCACCGGTTTTCAAAAGATTCTCACTCATTTGGTGTTTTGATTCCCATGGTAAATTCTAAAACACAGAGTCCCAAATTTAAAAAAAACTTTATCTGGTGACTGCAGCAGTGTAACATATGATTCACATAATTTTCCTGCTCATCAAATCATCCAGTGAGCCTTTGTGCCCCGTGGATGGACTGACTGTCCTCCAGGAAGAGATCCCTCCCCGTCTGAAGCTTCTCTACACAAACTAAAACAGAATACATCGTGAGATACCTTTGAACAGGATATATTTTTAAAATGTTTCCAAAGGCGCCGCTGTCGTCAGCTGGAGGAAAGAAGAGCATCTTTGCTCGTCAGATTGCTGCTCAGAGACTGAAGGAGGGAAAGACGCCAGACTTCAGGGAGCAGCGCCTCCCGTCAGACACCAGTATGGACACAGATCGTAAGTAGGCTTGAACTTCGCTGTCCCAGATGTAGCCGGCACCGTATGTCTCTTAACCACAAAGGAAACTGTGTCCTAATTATTAAGATCCCTCTTTTTACTGAACGTTCCTCTCTTGACAATATTTCAGCCTCTTTTTCCTTCTCGCTCTGCTCCTCTCTGTTCACCAGAACCACCTGCAGGTCCCAGTTTGGTTTCAGGTCAGGGGCTGGCCGGCCCAGATAGCTCAGGAGAGACCATGAGGATCCACAAGGAGAACCAGGCCAAGCTTCAAGCAATGTCCCAGTCTGAGATACTGGAGGAGCAGAAGAAACTCTTATCTCAGCTCGGTGTGTCTACGTGGTCTTTAATTATTACCTGATGAGCTGTACATGGAAATAAAGACGTGATCTGTACTAGAACCTTTGTTTATTTCCCGTTTTGTTCGTACCACTGCTTCCTAGATCCTCGGCTGGTGGAGTTTGTTCGATCCCGCAAAGCCCAAAGCATCATTTCATCTTCGTCTAAACACGTCGAGGACAAAACCGACAAGGACGACCTTTCTCTTCAAAATACAGGCAGAGACTCTTCCAGTGCTGATGTGCTGTTTCATAAAGGCCAAGAAGTGGAGATGGAAGGAGACGAGGAGGAAGAGGAGGAGGAAGAGCCACCACCACCACCACCTGCTGTGACGGGTATGATTTATTCAGAATAAAGGCTTTTATCACTCGCTGCTTGTCACTTCCTGCTGCTGATACTGGAAATAGAAATGACTTCAAATTACAGGATGAATTTGGTGTATCTTGTGCCCTCTCCTGATGAGAATGAGATCCTGTTGCTACGACTGTCCATCACTAGATTTTGGGGAGAAATCAGAAAGTTTGTCCATCACACACGGCTGTCTGCCAGCTTCTCCTCCTCCTTTAAGCCTTTATCTCTCCCCTGCATCACATTTGTCTTTTGGATTCTCTCGCTGCTCCACTTTCCAAACCATCCATCCTGTAATTTTTTAAGAAGGATAACTAATGTAAGAGGCCTCTGCTGCCTGGATGAAATCCAAACCTAAAGCTGCCTGTTGACTCCACTGAGCCAGGACCAGCCACTCTCTGCAATTAGGTTCAGAACAACCCCTCAGCCCTAATGAACGTGTCGCTAATGGATCACACAGTCATTTTTGTCATTAGATTATTTGCTGCCTCAGCTCCCTTCCATTTTAGATAATATATTCTTATATTGTGTTGAGAATAAATGACCAGATGCTTCTTAAAGAACAGCGCCGAGGCTCCTGTCTCTCATGTATAAAGTGATCTAAGCCACTGTTGTGTCTCTGAATCCAGAGGAGGACCTGCCAGTGAAGCCTCAGAAGGACTGGGTCCACATGGACAAGCTGGAGCCGGAGAAGCTGGAGTGGATGAAAGACCTGCCTGCACCCAGAAGAAAAGGAACCAAGAAGGTGAGGAGATGATTTCAGAACTTTATTCACTTCTTCTGGAACTCGAAAGGTGTTTGAAACCAGGTGTTTCTGTGTGTCCTGTCAGGCCATGCAGGCTCGTTTCGACTTCACGGGGAGCTTAATTGCGCCCACGGAGGATCTGCCCACCCACTTAGGTCTGCACCACCACGGAGAGGAACCTGAGGTCAGTCAGCAACCAGACAAAAAAGTTCCTCTTTTATTATTCTTTTTTTTCTGTTTCGTGGGAAATGAAATCAATATAAAGCCTTCAGATGTATTCTTCATGAACCTGGGGATTCTGAGTTCTAAAGCCTTCCTGCCTCTGCCCCAGTAGCAAGGTGAAGACCTGAGTCATACAGAGAAACCAAAACTTTCTTTGAGCAAACATTTGACAACTTTGTTCTGTCTTTGTTTTTATATCAGACCAGTGAATGAGCAAAAAGCATCGTTATGAACTTAAGAACATCATTTTTTTTTTGCTATGTGATAATAAATCTGGATAATAAACCAGAGTTTCCTCCTAGCGGGCAGGTTACTCCCTGAAGGAACTCTTCCTGCTGTCTCGGAGTCAGATCATCCAGCAGAGGAGTCTGTCCCTCAGCACTCTGGCCAACATCCTCTCCAAGGTACCGAACCTTCGCCCACCCAGAGTCGAGCTCACCTGCAGAGAAACGTACCTGTGGTCGGTTGTGTGACTGCGTTTTGTGACTTCTAGGCTCGTGCTGGAGAGTATGTGTCGGTTGTGAGAGGCAGCATGGTGTCCACTCTGCTGGACGCCGGCCTGCTGTTTCTGCTCCGGTTTGCGCTGGACGACGGCGTGGAGGGAGTGATGTCTGCAGCTGTGCATGCCCTCAAAGCGCTCCTCGTGTCTGCAGAAGATGAGGTGAGATCAGCCTGAGCAGTGCATCCATCATGTGTAATAACACGGTAATTACTAGGAAAATAGTAAATGAAGCCACACTATGGAGTAGTGAGAGCACCACATTACAAAAATAAATCAACAAAATAAAAGTGGAAATAAAAAGAAGAATAACTAAAATATAAATTAAATAATGTGGCAATATAAAGAAATAATAATAAAAAATGAATCCATAAAAGAAAACACACTGTACAAATATGTGCACCCAGTGACAAACTCCCCAGAGTCTTACTGGATCTGCTTCCCCTCTCAGGAGTGTTTGGACTCCACCTTCTCCTGGTTCCGTGGTCTGGCCTCCTTCCCTTTGCTCCCGACTGCTCAGGAAGAGGAGGACGAGGAGGATGAAGGTCTGGATGAGATTCTGAAGGAGACGGCGAAGGAGAAGGAGGAGAGAAAGAGCGATCACGACGTGGCCAGCCAGGACGTCATCAAGGTAAACGAGTTCATTCTTCTTTTTTACTTTTCCCTGAGCTTCATCTGTGAAGGCTGAGAAATGTTGTTGTGTCTCTGTTTTGTGTGTTTCAGGGCTTGCTCAGGATGAAACTGCTGCCCCGGCTTCGCTACATCCTGGAGGTGGTCCGACCGTCGCCTCGGGTGGTTCAGGACGTCCTGGAGATCCTGACGCGTTTCGCTCGGCACTCGTCCTCCTCGGCCACACAGGTGACAACAATCTGCTGACTCATTCGCTCTGCTGCTGAGTCGTTGTTTTACTGTTTGCTGTGTTTCGCTCTCAGGTGCTGGACTGCCCCCGCCTCATGGAGACGGTCATGTCAGAGTTCCTTCCCACTTCCTGGTCACCGTCGTCTCCAATTCCTCCTCAGTCCGTCTATGGACTCCCGCTGGCCAGCGCCCTGAAGCTGCTGAGGGTTCTGGCAACCTCGGGCAGGCATGCATGTGCCAGACTGGTAATAATCTCAGTTTAGTGATGATGTCTTAAATAACAGCTGTGTATTACTGGCTGCAGGAAAATGTCTGGGGAACACAAATGTGCATCTCCATGGATCTGGGATTCTTTGTGAAACAGAAAACTTGAACACATTTGAAACAGAAGATGAATATTGATGCTTTAATGCTCCTCCCATACAGTGCATCGTTCCATCTCTGTCTCCTTCTGTCCTCTCTCCAGCTGAACTCTCTGGGAGCCAGAGAGCGTCTGTCTTGCCTCCTGAGCGCTGAGCCCGGCGAGCTGCTGCTGGAGCCGACCGAGGCCCTCAGGGTCACCACGGAGGCCTACAGGCTGTGGGCCGTGGCCGCCGGCTACGGACAGGCCTGCAGGATATACATGTGAGTCGGAGCAGACTGATACATCGTCAGCTCATAGCATCGTTGCGACTGTCGTGTTAGTGAGCAGCTGCCTGATTGGCGAGCGGAGGGAAAACATTTCTGAGAAAACGCGGCGGTGGGCGGCGTGCTGTTTTGTGTACGGTTACAACAATACACAGTAAATTATGGTTGAAATTAAAGCTGCATGATATGGTTAAAACTCTGCAGTATAAAGACACGCAGCAGTTTTCACCAGATGGCTTGAATTTTATGAGTCATTTTCTGCATCAAAAATATAAAATAATTTTCAAAAGACTGAAAAAATTGTGGGATTTTTTTATTTTATTGTATTTTTATTTACACTGTGAACCACTTGGAGCCTTTCTCATGCAGCGTAACGCTGGCAAAGGCATCCAAAATAGTTTTTATTTCCCCTTTGGATGGCAGTCAGATGTGGCTTCACGCTCATCAGCTTTGTGGGGCTTTAAGTGGTCAAACAAATTAGCTGTGTTGCCTCTCATAGTGGCAGACGGTTCCTGTTTTCAGGCTTTCTGAAGCTGAAATAATTTCATGCAACTAACTAGCGCTGCATGTTAGAGCCTGAATGAAAAGCTTTGATCACCATTCAGATCATGATTAGCCTATTTATCAGCCATTCATTGATGTCAGAGAACTTTCACATTCAGACTAACAGCTTTGCTTTCATGTCGCTCTACATTCCTGCGGCCGTACAAGTCCTCACATCAACATACAGCTTAAAACAAGGTTCTAATTCGTCTTCTTTGGTTGCTTCACCTCCCCAGAGACCTGTATCCAGCCTTAGCGAAGGCGCTGCAGTCCGTCCACAGAGTCCTGCCGCCCTCAGATCCTCTGCTACCTCTGCAGCTCCAGCGCCTCCTGGCTCTGCTCTCTCTGCTCACACAAGTCACTCACACTGCCGGCTGTCACCAGGAGCTGCAGGCCGGCGTCGTCAGGTACAACCGAACGACAGCAGGAAGTGGATTGATTTGAACACCGTTGTCTTGAATCCTCTACATGTTACCTTCTCTGTTTCTACATCAGCTCTCAGGGAGACGAGTGTCCTCCTCCTCCTCCGGTGTCCTGGGGTCACGTCTCAGGGTTGCAGGCAGCCCTGTTGGGCCACTTGAAGGGTTTCGTCAAGAGTCTTGATGATCCGGTTCAGAGGGACAGCAGCCTCACTGTGATCCCAGCCTACCTGGTCTACCTGGAGGCTTACTACCATCAGCTGTCCAGACAGGTGCTGCCTCCTGCCTCATACCTCCTACTGGTTTATATGTGCAGTAGATTCATTGCAATCTGAGGAACTCTTGATCAAGCTATGAACCTGTTCCGTGTTCTGTGTTCATAGAAGTAAATAAATAAAATCAGAAAGGATCTTAAATTACCTTCTACAATCCAGTCTCTTCTGACATGTCTGAGGCTTATAAAAACACATTTCTGAGCTCCTTTACACAAATTTCAAGTGTTTTAACAAATGATTGAACACATATATTTGTGTTTCTGTTCCACAGAACTGTTTCAAGCCAGTGGAGACTCTCCAAGAACTCGAGCTGCTGACATCTGAGGTTCTCCTCCCTCTGATGAGTCACGACGCCGTGCGAGGACTGATGAAGAATCTTGAGTATGTCTGATTTACTGTTTACTTCTGTATGTCATCTCTAATCAGACGATGCACTGCTTTTGCTCACAAAAATGTTTTCCTGACCTTTAGTGATTGCATTGCTAACAGCACAGTCTTTTTCTTTCTTTCTTTACACCAGGTCTTCCTCAGTCGTGTGCAACATTCAGCCGTCTGGTCGTCGGAGCCCAGAGACGACTCCTAACCTCCCCGGTTTGGCTTGTTCAGGATGGAGGGATCGTCCCGGGCCGGTGGCTCCCGGCTCGCCGTTCCCTCTGCTGACGGGACTGGGCCTCCTCTTGGAAACAATCACCGGGATCCACAAAGGTCTCAGCAAGAAGGTACGTCCTGTTGAGTCTGAAGCAGTATCTCAGGGGAGAGTTTTATGTCATATACGAGGATCTGTACATGAAAAAGACCTCGAGGGAATTTCTTTGAATTGGGCACAAACACTGATTTTAGTGGTCAAAAGTCATTGACCTCATACCACACATGTTTGACCATAACTCAACTCAACAAGTCACATGCTTATGAAAAACAATGAACACAAATGCCGAATAGAAGTTAATGATAAAGGATGAAAAAAAAAAGAGTTACAAGAAGTAAACACTTTTAGTTTTACAGCCCTGATACACATTTATTTGATAAATGTAGACTTTATTTTTATTTTAGTTTTTCCAATGATCTGGCGACCCCCCCTGAAATTATCTTGGGACCCCCATGTGGATCCCGACCCTAAGTTTGAGAACCACTGGTTTAAAATATAAACTACATCCTCCTGGCAGCCTGGACTGCTCAGCGGCTGATCGTTAAATCGGGTTAAATTCTGCTGCCATCTTGTGGGAACACATAAATAATTCATCTGTTTCATTTTATTCTGTTTAGTTCACCGGCCTCCTCCTGTCAGAGCCTCTGATTGGTTACCTGCGTCGCTGCAGTCAGGCCACGCCCACGCTGTCTCACACCTGGGCCTGGCTGCTCCGTCATGAACACCACCTCCTCTACCTGCTGCTGCGGCTGGCGCACCGACAGGTAGGTCCAGCAAGAAACACACCCTGATGCAGGCTGAGCACAATCATACAGTTTAGTTTGTTCTTTTAAATCGTAGGAGTGTTTTGTTATAAACCAAAAGAAGAACCTCTGAACATTAGTACAGTTTGTTTTAAAACTAGTTCATTCATATGTGATTTGTATTAAACAGCAGGTTCAGAGCTCTTTATCTGGTTTTGCAGCAGGTTCAGGATTCATCTGGGGTTTTTATTTTTGCTTGTGTATCTATTTCTAATATAAATCAATGTTGTTGTTTTTTTACACCTAACTGACTTCATTTTCTCTCCATTCTCTGACATTTCTCAGGTCCCGACTGAGCCAGAAGTAGCAAAACATGCTTCCCTCTACCACCAGGTGGCGCTGGTTCTCCTGCCGTGGTTACTGCCAGGCAGCGAGTATCTGGCTCATGAGCTGCTCTCCACCATCATCTTCAGCAAGGACTTTATATCGTAGGTTTACTCGTATTTAATGAGGGATCAAGTGACCACACAAACCTGAATTCTCACTCTGACCTTCTGCTTTGTTCGCTACCTTCTGTCTAAATAGTTGTTTAGATTATTGCTTGAAAAATGCGACCCATGATTATAATCTAATTAAGCAAAATT
Source organism: Stegastes partitus (assembly GCF_000690725.1). Lineage (NCBI taxonomy): Eukaryota > Metazoa > Chordata > Actinopteri > Pomacentridae > Stegastes > Stegastes partitus. The sequence goes on from NW_007578181.1 coordinate 142,204, forward strand.
ACATTATATTCAAAACTTCATTTCTTTGGAATAAGATCAAATGAACCCATGACCCATTTCTGCCAACAGCGATGTTCCTCTTTAACACTTTATTCAATTATTATTTGTTTGGCTTCCAGGGAAGGACACAGCGGAGGACCTGAAGCCGTGGAGCTGGGGGAGCTGAAGCTCCACGAGGAGACGCAGCACCACGCCTCTCCGTCGCTGCAGACCGTCGGCGCTCTCCTGAGAGAGGCCTGCGTCCAGCTGCCGTCCATACGAGGCTGCTTCCTCACTCACCTGGCCCACCTGGAGCCCTCTGTGCTGGTGTCCCGGGACGCCCTCCTGGGCCACAACCCCTGGATCAAATCCCAGCTCCTCCCAGAGCTCACCGGTCCCGTCCTGCCGTCCGACTGGCCTTTCCTGCCGCTCGTCAGCCTGTACGAGCGAACCGGGGTGTCTGACGGCGGGGGGCTGGCGGTGGAGGAGCTCCCTCAGGGGGCTCTGCAGGCGGTGACGCACTGTCTGCAGTGGCTGCTGCTGCTGGAGGTCTGGAGGGAGGACGCCCTGAAGGTACATGATTCAGCATCTCAGATTCACCTCAGAGGACCTGTGAGCAAACATGTTCTACCCTTAAAATCAGAAAAAGAAAAAACCTCCCTAAAGTGAGTGAAAATAAGAAGCGTAATCATGAGTTTGCATTTCAGCCGACGTCGTGTTCATCAGACTGTTAGAGCTGAATGAGTCATCAAATAACACGACAACAATGAGACAGAAACACTCAGAAAACAAAGTCACAAAGAGCTTTACGTGAGAAAAACCAAATTGAAGCAATTCAGCCCCACAATGGAACAGAATCAGGCAAATAGAAGTGAAGACAATGAAGTTAAATGAAAGACACAATGAAATAGAAGAAATAACAACAGGATTTTTTTAAAAACTCAATTTTCCCTCATTCATTGATTAGATTATCAGTGAACCATTTTACTCATCGATCACAAACACTCGTCTACAACGTGAGGATTTGCTGCTCTTTTCTTTCATCGTGAACTTTATGAGCAACCAAACAGATTGTACAGCGAAACAAAGACGCCTCCTCGGCTGAGAAGTTCTAATAAACACAGAATAATTCACTATTTTCCCACATTTATAGAAGAAAACAAGCGACTGATCAGCAGACTAATCAATGATAAAGACAATACTGATGTCTTGAGTGTTAATAAACACTAGTCAGAGTCCTTTTGTGTCTCTCTGCGTCTCTTCATGTGTTTCTGTCTTTTATTTTGTAATCCTGCAGGTGGTCCTTCCTGTGGCCAAGCTGGCCCGCCTGTCCTGCGTGTTCCTGTGTTCCAGCGACTTGTTTCTGGAGAGGCCTGTTCAGAAACTGACCTGGGGTCTGTTCAGGCTGCTGACAAGGTCCGATAAGTCTCATAGAACATTTTAGATAAACTTTGTTGATCCACAAAGGAAATAGTTTTATCACAGTAACGCTAAATAAATAATTATATACAAAAAATAAGAAAAAGTAAAGAAAGATTTCAATTTTTTTTTTTGAAAGAAGCTCAAATAGGTGTCGAGGGTCCTAATAAACACAACGTCTCCGTTTCCAGGGGGTCCAGACTGGACTCTCTGGACCTGAACGAGCCTCCTCCAGGTCTGGCCTCCTTCCAGGATTTGTACTCGGCCCTCCTGGCCCAGTACGAAGCCGTGTCTTTCGGGGATCGGCTGTTTGGCTGCTGGGTCCTCTTGCCCCTGCAGAGGCGGTACAGCGCCACCATGAGGCTGGCTGTGTTTGGAGAACACGTGGGCATGCTGAGGTCACTGGGGGTCACTCTGGAGCAGGTACTGACGGTTTTATTACTTTTTAGGTAATAATATAATAAACTTTATTTGTAGAACAGAGTTCACAAAAAACTTTTACATGATAAAGAAATAAAACACAGAGACGAGACGACACAGGAACACAACACTCAAAATATAAAAAATACACAATAAAAATGAAAAAGAGCAGGCTGGAAGGTGCATTATAATGAAACTAGTAAAACTGATTAAAAAGACGACGTCACAGAGGGGAATTAGGATAAAAGCTGCAGATAAAAGTAGATTCAGAAAGAGAAAAGAGAGAAGGACAGCAGGTGATACCGATATAAAAGGGAAAAGAAACTGGAGGAAATCTAAAAGAGAACATCGCTCAAAAGCGAGTGGGTTTTAAGAAGTGATTTAAAAGAAGAACTGAACCTGTGAGCCTTGTTTCCTCGAGTAGGTGGTTCCAAAGCCGAGGGGCCCTCACAGGAAAGGCCTTCGGATTTGAGCCTCGACTTTGGAGCGATGAGGAGGAACCCACCCGAAGATCTAAGGCTGCATGTGGGGATGTACGGGGTTAACATATCTAAAGTATAGCCGGGGGCAAGGCTAGTGGAGCCAGTGGAGAGAAGCCAGTATAGAGTAGACATGATGTTAGAACCAGTGAGAAGCCTTTGCTGTGTGAGTGTGAAGATGAGCGCTACGGTGGTTTTATAATATTTTCTTATTTTGCCACCTCTCTCTGTGTTTGCGTCTGAAGCTGTCCGTCCCCATCGAGCGCTTCACCTCCCCGCCTGAAGACTCCCTCCCCGTCCTCCGTCTCTACTTCCGATCTCTGGTGACGGCGACCCTGAAGCCCTCCTGGAGTCCGGTCCTGTATGTGGTCGCATTATCTCACGTTAACTCCTTCATCTTCTCTCAGGATGCTGCGGCGCAGGTACAACGCTGCGTTTCCCTTCTGCACAAAGAACTGAATAAGAAACAAATAGAAAGTTTTTAACCCTTTGTCTTCCCAACAAATAAGCTTCTTTTGCTTTCTCTGAACATCGATTATAATCACTTTGTTATCATCCACAATGACACCTGAGGCAAACATATGTCATGACTTAACCCATCTAGAAGCTGCTGCAGCTGCACTGGATTCGTGGCAAGTGTTCAGTCTTTGCATGGAGACTTTACGCACATTTTCCAAGTGTGAGCTCACTGGATGCAGCATCTTTAAGATTTAATGAGTTTACAGAGCTCTGGCGATTGATCAGCTGTTAGCGGAGCGAGCCTCGGAACTGGTTTCACTAATTTAATCACGGCTCCCTCGTGTTCGGGACGATTTCAGTTCCCGATGTGCGACTTTTTGGGATGAGAATCACGTCGACCGACTTGTTTACACAGTTCACAAAGATGTTGTGTTTATTTGTCGTTCATTATTTCAGAGCACGGATTCATAGGTGCGGTCGTAAACACTGAGACATACAACGCCAGCTTTGATCTTTAATCCTCTTGTCTTTCCGCAGGAGGTGGAAACGGCTCGACACAGCATGTTGAGGAAAATCTACTACCTGACTGACGAGGTACTGCCCTCCTCGTTTTCCTTCCCTCTCTCTCTCTCACCGTCTGTGATCTTTATATGCTGCGAAGTGTTCATTGATTCCTCTCCTGTTTCTAATGACGCCTTCTCCACAGTCTCTCCAAACTAGTCTTGCTGTTTTTACTCTTGTTGTCGTCCATCCAAGCCTCCGTTGGCCTGCTGGGTCGTTTCCTGCCACCTTTGGATATTGCAGCTTAGCTTTTAATTATTTCCTTATAAATTGTACGCAGCTGTTGATTTAGCTTCCTTGTTGCACATCTTGTTCTTTTCTTGTGAACCATAACGTCTTTAGTGCTCATTTTCTTCCTTAAATTCAGCTTTTCAGGTGTAACCTTTCTGTCACTGGGTACATTCGCTGACTGATTATTAGTCTTCAACATGGTTCTTTATCTGCAAGACTTTTACACCAATGGTTCCAGACTTTGTTGCTTCAGGAGGCTGCTTGTCGGCTTTGTAAAACCTTTTATACGTCACTCAGTTGTAGTGTTTAGGTGTAAAGCTGTTTTACATATGATAGGAACCACTCGTAGCCCTTTGTTTTAAAACCAACAGCTGGTAGTCGGTGAATTTCATTTAGCTTTTATCCAAAGCGACGTACATCTGAGAGCAGATGCAACACAAACAAGGATCTCGTCAGGAGAAGACAATCTGGATAAGTGCCGTAGAACAAGTTCAAGAGTGGCAGGGCGCTGATGCTAAAGCAGGCTGTGTTTTGTTTTGTTTGTTTGTTTTTCACTCTGTCAAGTGTAAAGGTGTTCAGTGGAGAGCTGGTCTTTCGTCTTTTCTTAAAGCCTGAGAGGGAGTCAGCAGATTGAACAGAGTTTGGTAACTCGCTCCACCACCGGGGAACCACAGAGGAGGAAAGTCCAGCTATCGACTCTGTTGAGGTGGTTGGATCAGGAGGTTTTGTTGGTGGAGCGGGAGGACGTGTAGACCTGAATGAGAGGGTTCAGGTAGCAGGGAGCTGTTCTCGTTGGGGTTTTGGGGGCAAGTGTCAGAGTTTTGAATCTGATGCTGGCAGCAGCTGGAAGCCAGTGAAGTGATGAAGCGTATATTCCCCACTACAGATATTGAAACTGGTCATCCTGTGGTCCAACAATGACAATTCGCCCACATTCGGTTTCTTTCTGCTATGATCAAAGACATTGTGTAGAAGTTGTGAGTGCGGCTGTACGGTTCGAGTTTGTCGGAAGCCGTAAGATCTTCGGTTTCAACGTGCCAAAGACACACGTGTTGCTTTCCTCTGGTAATCTTCTAGGGAGCTCTGTGATGGTGTCGGACGTCAACCAGTCGCATTTCCTCAAAGCAGATATTAGTCTGACTGAGTACCTGCTCAGTCTGCGTCGCCGAGAGATGTTTTCTGCTCCACGGTCATTTGTCACCGCGTTGCTCTTCCTGTGTTTATGACCCTTAGAGCTGCGGGAGCTAAATCAAATCATCATTTCTAATTTTCTTATTAAAATTAGCCGAGCTGCGTCACGGTTCCTCCGCACGCCTCCCCGATCGCGTCAGAAGCACCTCCTCGGGCTGAAAGCACTCCTCACGGGAAATAACTGCTTCATACTGATGCTTCTGTCGCATCCGTCTCATTCTCCTTATCTCGTTTTCAGGTGCTGAAGAACCACTTGCTGCTCTTCCGTCTGCCCCAACGGCACTCGGCGCTCGGCTTCGACACGTACGACCAGCTGCCTCCGATCAGGGCGAAGCGTTTGGCGAGCGTTCTGGGACTGCAAGACAACGGCAGTGACAAAGGAGACTGAGGAGAACAGAAAGTGTGAAATTAAAGAGGTAGTGTGCCAAAAACACAAGATACAGGGAAGTGAGACGTTTAGCAGATGAAAGAAAACAGGAGAAGATGCTGAGAGAGAAAAGTGAGCAGGAAGAGACGTTTGTTTTCAACAATAAAGGTGTGGCATCGAAGGTACTTTGGACCGAGAGACGACACGGTCACAGAAACTGTCTCTGTGGCCCGTTTTCTAAAACCAAACCTGAGGTGGACTCGGACCGCCTGGCGAATCATTTTTAGCACTTGTTTTAGCCCATATAGAGTATTTTACAGTCACTGGAAATTTGATGATGTGTTTAGTCCAAAGTTTAAACAGAAACGCTACGAATGAAGCGAACACGACTTGTTCCTCCGTCTGACTCCAGAGCTGCTGTGTTTCTTCTGCCCAGGACAGTTCACGGCATCTCAGAGAAAAGACAATGATCCGACTTTACAAGTGCCTGGAATGGTGTTTTTTTGTGAATAAAACATGAGTCGTGTAATGATGACGTGTAACCGTTTGTTGCTGCGCTGCACTCGTACCCCCTCAGCAGTTCGGCCACAACAAAAGTCCATCCTGGTCCATCCTGCAGATGTCCAGATGAGCAGAAGGCGTTGTTCCCTCTCTTTGCTAATTGATCAGGAACACCATCACTAAAGTCCTTTTCGGTTCTGTTATTTTTCCACGCTGAGAGCGCCCCGTTTAGTCAGATGTGGAAAATGCCCACGAGGGCGCAACTGTTTGGTATCTGCCCGTCCTGTGATAGCTGCTGTATCGTGAGGAGGGCTGGAGCTCGTCCAAGCATTCCCATCACAACACGAAGAGGCAGACCACCAGGCACGTCTCTGGACTGTGGGAGGAAGGTGGAGCGTCTGGAGAACATGAGAACAGAGAGAACATCATGCAAACTCCACAGAACCGTCCCACAGTGAGGCGACAAACTGTCTTCGCTACTCGACTGTATATTCATCCATCTGATCAGAGTCTTAACATCTGATTCTATTCATGCTTATTGCAGCTGGACGCACAGTAAAAAGCCTCAGAGAGCTAGATAGACGTTATTAACATTAAGGTTTCCCTCTCAGCCAAACTAATCTGCCCCGGAGCTCATAACAGATCGACACTGTGACTGCTCGATAAACCCCAAAATGATTCAGTCGTGTTTCCAGAGCGAGGCTGCACGTTTCCTCTGTACCTGCCTCCGTACGTCCTCTAAATTGCAGCAGAACATGTTGTTTTACAAACACATGTTGAGAACCAACAACATGTAATCAGATCTAATCGAGGCATGTGCTGATTATATTTGGGCGTACGCTGGAGTCACAGCGATTACTGCCAGTTCTCAAACATGTTATTAATTTATCTGGAGGCTCAAACCTCCACAAAGTCCTGAACTTGTTTCCACGCTTTGGTTTTTATAGCAAATTAGAATCGTATTAATTAGTGAGCTTCAGAGGTGCAAGTAGGAAGATTCATATGAGCTGTAGATGCAGCCAGACCAGCTGTTTACTCTTGTTGTGCTAAGCTAAGCTAAGCTAAGCTAAGCTAAATTGCTGCTGCCTCAGCATAAAAGCGAGAAAAAATCCCCAATTATTCTTTTGGCAGCTGAGCGGATTCATCGGCCTTTTGAGTCCTGAAACGCCGTTACGTGGAATGATATAAACACAAATAAATGCACGTGCCACCACTACAGTCTGAAGCTCCCACAGCCAACACTTTGCTTGCTGCTGGTCCTAAACCAGGTCTGTGTTGCAGGTGCTTCAGGAACTCTGGTGAGCTCTGAGAGGAACTGATCCGACAATCGCGACGATGAAAGCCCAAATCTCCCATCAGGCAAACGATGTAACGGGGAAGAAAAACAAAACAAAACAAAAATCATGTCGAGACCAGAGTAGCTGAACACAAGAGCGTAAAGGCCGAGCCACCAACAGCCTACAAGCTCAACAACAGGCCGTTAAAAACAGCAGAGATAAAGGAGGAAGAGGCTCTGGAGAAGCTCCATCCTCTGCTCGTTGGCAGGGGAGGATGCTGAGGAGCATTAACCAGCTGTTAGGTTCAGAAATTCACTGTCCCAGAGCTGGAAGCAGTGTTTAGAAGTGAATACCAGGAGTCCTTCCCCGATTCTCTCCTACGGGTGAAGGTGAAGCTGGAAGTTGGTTCCTGACCAAAGTAGACTAGATTCCCTTCATTTAGCCAAACTGGAGGTCTGCTAGTGACCGTGGCCGTCTGAGGAGGAAGCTTCATCAGAAAACTTTCATCTAACCACGATGATGGTTCCATGTTTTCATTGTACAGATTTCTGTTAATTAGAGATTCCAAGCAAGCGTCTGTAAAAACCAACACAAGTTGTTCTATGTTCTCCTGCTGTGCAACAGATCTGGTGCCCTGTGGTGCTTCATAACAAGTCCAGATCCACATCCTGTAGTGGGCTTCAGCTGCTGCCTGCATGTAAAGTGATCTGGTAGTGATGTATACACTAGTAACAGCATATTTATGACGTCGTGTTGGGAGATAGCGGCTGACAGCGAGTGCAGATGTGACATATATACAACAATAAATAATCACATCTGAACTCTTCTGTATAAACAATAGAACAAACTAACTGAATAAAATCTACCTGTTCTTTACAGTCGGTCACTTGTTCTCCACCGAGTCCTTTATTTGACTCAGAGTTAAATCATTAAACATGAATCCTCCAGGATGAGCCCCAGAGGATCTCTTCTGTACCACGAACATGCTGGGTCGACGAAAACCACTGCTGAGATCAGAAACCCTGTCACTTCTGGTTAATTGGTCCGAGTCTGATGTGGTTAGAAGTGACTGCGAGGCAAACTGTCAGATGTTCCTGCATAAATAACGAGTGTCCGAGAAAGTGGCGAACGAAAACCTCTGTTCTCTACCAGGAACCCCGCGTGGTTAATGATAAATATTTCTGATGTAGAAGACTTGAGATGACAGGCCTGGTATTTATGGGCTACTTCAGAGCCGTGGTGTTGGTTCTAAATGGCTCGGCTGCATCAGTAGGATAATATCTTATGTATTAAATATAAGCTGGCTGTTTTATAATTCACTGTACTTTCTCTTATGACGCCAGATGTAATTATCTTCAAAGATGATTAATAGGAGCTCGTTGTTTGGCTCAATCGTGTTAGTTACAGAACACACAGAGCATCTGTATGAAGACCCCACAGGTCATCACACCAGTAAATTCAATAAGCTTCTGAATAAATGATGACAAACTGATTCCCTTTCTTAGCATTTCTGCTCACTGTGGGCTTATTTAGATTTTTTTTACTGTAGTATAAAGTCCTGCACCTCTGTGGAAACGGCACAACCTCGGCTAGAAGTAGAGAGATCTCAGAAATGTGTTTAGGAACATGACACAGAAATCATAACGAAACGAAAATAAAAGTTCTTTTTTTTTTGGATTAATTTACAAAAGAAATTCTTAATTTCTTAGTTTAATTAATTTATTAGTTGGTTTATGTCTCTTTTCATGGTACTTTTTATTTCCGTAGTGCTTTCATTCTTTTCTTTTACATATTTTATTTAGAATTTCTTGGATAATTATTCCTGTCTTGTTATTGTTGCGTACCATCTCGTTCACCAAATTCCTGGTGTGTGCGAGCTCACTTGGCAATGAAATAGCTACTGATTCGACTTCTGATTCTGGAAATGACAACACCTGGAGTCGACATGTGCAACAATTTCCTACACAGGTGTTGCCAAAACTGCACACAGTGGGGGTATAGATACTGTGGATATTTTGCTTCTTAGATTTTTAATTTGTCTCCACACTTGTGTCCTTTCCTGCAGCTCAACCGAAAAGTCCCTGAATTTTTGTCATTGGTTAATTGCAGCTGAGTCACAAATGGATTCTGAATTGCTTCTGCAGATTTCTATTTTTTTTCCTTCTTTATACAGGATCTGGTCAGTTTGTTGTTGACAGATGTTAAATTAGACCCGTAGGATAAACGGACTTTGGTGAAATATCACAACTTCAAGCAAAGTTTTGGTTCATTTTGACAGTGATCATTTTATGAGATCTGATGATTACTTCTGCTTTAATAGTTTCTGGCTTGAATAGATTATGTAATTTGGGCTTTTTTTGTTTGTTTGTTTTAAAGGATGGCATCCCATCCAAACCCAGCAGCAGGTTTTGGAGTTGAAAGGGTTCAGAATTCTGAAAATGGTTGACCAAAGTAATTGTATTTCTGGGTACATATGAACCTTATTGAGAGCTTTAACAGTCTAGTGTTTAGTTTTAGTTTTTATTTTTTGGGAGCTTTTTGCCTTTATTTTTAGAGCAGTAGCGATAGACAGGAAATTGGGGAGAGACCAACAGCAAAGGGTCTTGAGTGGGAGTCGAACCCGCGACCGTCGCATCGGGGAACCACAGCTCCTGCTCATGGATCGCCCGCCCAACCAGGCGAGCCACGGGGCGCCCCAACAGTCTAGTGTTAGAGGTTAGACCCACCCAACCGGTCCAGGCAGATGGCCGTCCCTTCCTGAGTCTGGTTATGTCTGAGGTTTTTTTTTTTTCCACTGCGGGGGTTTTTGGTTCCTTCCCACTATTGCAGACTGCTGAAGCTTATAGGGAATCCAAATGTTTTGGATCGTTGGGTGTTTCTGCCTCTGTTGAGCGCTATGAGATGACTTGAATTGAATAGATTTCGTATTTAGTGCATGGAGAACAGCTGAACTTATGGTCAGGGTCACTCTACCAGTTTGGTGAAACAGCTTCTGGATGTTTTGAAGTTTACATCTTCACCACTCGCAGGTCAATGTTTTAGTCGATGGACTGACAGAGTTTTGCCTCTCAGAAAACCCTCACGGCGCCGACGATGCTCTCGTAGCAGCCAAGAGGTTTGAGGACAAATGTGACAGTAAAATGTTTTGACAATTAACGGATGGATTTGCTGTAAAACGTGCTGCAGATCTGATGAACTGCAACAGATTTGAGGATCCCAACGATCCCTAAAGTGCTGCCAGATGTCAACACAGAAAACTAATGACCTTCCCATCAGCCTCAGCTCCTTAGTTTCTGGTGCCAATAAGCCTGTGTTAGCATGTTAGCATGTCGGTCTCTGTGATGTGTCTGCAGGCTGTTGTTGGCTGGAAGCGTCTGAAGCTTTGGTTTTATCGTCTTACATTCAAGCCAACATGAGTTCTCTGGTTATGTCACCCTGGATCGGATTGTCCTGGTTTAGTTCTGCCAGATGATTGATAAACAAAATAATTATGGCATTAATTTTTAATACACATCATAGCTGCAGCACCAGTTTGGCTGTTTGTAAATTGGATTTCATTTTGGAAAAACCCGAACAAAACTCCCTAAAAACAAAAAACCCCTTCAGACAGATTATGATCAGACAGGGCAGCGAATCAGAGAAGACACTGTGTACAGTTTACTTTAATTTTATTTTAGACTCTGTAATAAATAGTAAGCCTAAATTTAGATTAAAAGATGAGAGGCTCGGAGGATTTTATGTCGCCACATGCCGTGACCTAATTAGGATACCAGGGATTGACTAAAATAAGATATGTAGAGACCAACCATCCATCCATCCATCCATCCATCACCTCTACACCTTAATCCTCACTAGGGTCATGGGGGGCTGGAGTCTATCCCAGCTGACTCAGGGTGAAGGCAGGTTCACCTGGACAGGTAACCAGTCTATCACAGGGCTACACTTTCAGGGCTCACTCACACCATAACATGTTTCTGGACCGTGTGGGAGGAAGCCGGAGAACCCAGAGAGAACCCACGCTGCACGGGGAGAACATGCAAACAGAAAGATCCTGGGTGTCCTCATCGGGATGCGAACCAGCGACCTTCTAGCTGTGAGGCGATGGTGCTAACCACTGAGCCCTATGTAGACACTAGAAAAAATTTTTAATGAATTGTAGCATCACCCCTCAGAATGCTGGTTCTTTATTGTAGGCATCTTTTTCTGCTGAAAAGCCCAACCAGGGACGGGAGTCGAGAATTACTTTAATGCTAAACATGCTATATGCTATACATCAGATGTTTTCTAAGTTAAATGTGTGGCCCCTGATCAAATAAGATCATCTTTGAACGAGGAGGTAAAAACCCTCTTTGCAGTTCTCTCATCCGACCAGGAAGAGATGCTGTTCATGCAGCCGTCACTCTCTCCCTTCACCGCCTCCTGCTCTCCGAACTCGGAGACATGCGGGTCCGTAAGTGGACTAAATGAGTGTCACCAGGTCCTAATGTCATTAGGCGCTGTCGTAATTCACTGAAACTGATTCTATTAGGGAGAAGACATGATGCTCTCACGATGGCCCTGTAACAAAGGCTGCCTTCAGGCCACGTCTGCTCGTGTGCTGGACGGAAAAAAACAAGGAGACGGAGGCTAAAAAATGCAAATATGTCTTTACAAAGCAGAAAGGGGAATGTGTGGTATGAGCGGTTTGAAAAGCTCAGCGTGCATGCATTGTACTGCATTAGTGTATAGATTAACTGCATTTATTTAAATACATCCTGCAAAAGCTTTCCTAGACATACGCCTACCACATAAAGCAGAACAGTGAATACATTAAAGCTAAAACCGAGGAGCTGCTTCCTTCATTAGCATGTGGTGCCAACTTCTTAAATGCTGCCATGTATAAAAACAGTATAATTCAAACTAGACAGAAAGAGGACAGAGGATGTCCATCAGTGTGTCTATAAGCGTAGTTTATCTTCCTCATAACTCTGGTTCTTTGTGCATTAACGGCCTCAGATGACGTCACCTGCTCGGTTAGAAGCACAACGCTGCCACTTTATATTTCTGTCAGGTCTGCAGCTCACATCTCTTTCTTGTCCACTCTCTCTCTCTCTCTTTCTCTGTAGTTTGGGGAGTATTAAATATTAACCGCCCATCTAACAAGGGCTGAGCCTCCCGAGCCTCCCGAGCCCGGCTGAGATCCGCTGTGGAGGAGAGTGACTGGAATCCACCAGTTTACTCGCTCACAGGAGCTTGGCCTCAAAAAAAGGGTTGTTTTGTTTTGGGCTTTTTTTTAAACTTGAAGTTCGCTGGGATTTGTTCACCTCCTGCTGTGAGCGATGTCGAAGCGTGTGGGTTTGTGTTAACGTTGGCGTGTGGAGGGAAACATGAAAGTCGAGGGAAACGTTAAAAGATGGAGAGAAAAAACGTTTCCCAAAGAGCGACCTGAACTTAAGTCTAGAGTTATGTAACTGTTTTTTATTTGCCTTGTCAGATAAATGAACCTGAACGGCACAATATTTACAGTCGGGGTAGAAATCACAAACCGCCACACATGCACGTCTGCAATCCACATTTTTCCAGCGACGCTCTGCAGATCTAAACGGGTTTAGCATGAAAACAGTCATTTATAGAAAGACTTAAAGGATAAATCTTTACTATTACAACTGCTACATGTGATTTCTGCGCCGCACATTTCTGCATTTTACTGGTATTTTGCAGATTCTCTCTGTTTTGTTATAAAATAAAGTTATACAAAATAAAGCTTACATCAAAAATCTACGCTTTTACAAGTGGTATTTTGCTCTTTTACAAAATTTGACCTTAAAATAACACCTTTTACTGTCTTTAATCAATACATATGCTGTTATTTCAAACTAAAATGTACAAATGCAAAATCATTTTAAACAGTTTTTTTGCACAGAGATAAATTAAATCTAGTTTATTGTCATTTTAGTAAAGGCAAGATGAGAGAGCGTTTCTTCAGAATCCAATAACTTAAAGCAATTTAAATAAAGAAATGTTTGCATGTCTGGATCAGCAGATAACAATGTCTAATACAAGCATAAGAAAAAAATGTTAATTTACATGATGAGTGTAAAAAACAAGCAAACAAAAACACACCTGGCAACAACTGTGCACAGTATCCACATCAAAATCTGTATTTTTACCAACAGTAATCTGCTCTTTCACAAAGTGTGACTGTAAAATTACACAGTTTTACTTTATTTAAATCTGTGGAGGGAGAAAATACTTTTTTTTTGGCCGATATTTTCTTCTATTTCCACCATATCCTACAGTTTCTGAACTTCACAGCATTCTGTCATCTTTAGACGTGTTTATTGAGGCACTTCTGCCACTAGATCTTCATTTTGTGTGTGTGTTTGTGTTGTTGTTTCTACTTATTGTGTAGTTGTGATGACTTACAGCTGCGTTAGAAACTCAATTATTGCTCAAATGCTTTTGTGCAATTTGAAAGGTGTTGCTTCTCCACAGCTGCCAACCAGCTCTGCGGTTTATCTGAAGTTCAGCAGTAATTTTAGCAGCTAACTCCTCCTCCTGGTATTTGTACTAAACTGTAGGTTCACAATGAGGGCGTCTCGTTTGGCCAACAGTGTGTAAAATGTTGTGTTATCAGTTGTTTGTTGTGTCAAGTTGGAAGCTCAGGCATGTGAATGACAGAACTCTGTATATGTCAGGGTGTGTCAGTGTTTAAAGCTTATTTACTGCCAGAAACACCAAACTTATTTTACTGCTAAAGTGTATTGCCAAGCTTTTAGGAACCCAGCGAAGCAAAATTGGGTCGATCCAAACCCTCACGGTTGCCTCGTTGCTTTTATGTTCTTGTTCGAGCAGTAAAGTTTGATTCTTACCATCAGCAGACAATCACCCACCGCATTAGTCATGCAGCAGACGCTGAGCTACGCCAACATCGAGTTGTGTTTCTGCCCATCTGACGACTGTAAGTTCAACATTTGCTCTGATTCTCCTCCTGACACGAGCACCACAAGGCCCCCGAGGAAAACGTCTGGATCCTCGGAGCCTAAATGCTTCCCGGTGTTCACCAGCGTGGCTCCGGCTGCTGTTTGGCACCGAGCAGGCGCTTTACGGTGGCTTCTTAAATCCATTTTACTGAAAGATCTGCTCGCTTTGTGCCAGCCGCCTTGATGACAGCGGTGAGAAGGAACAAAAAACAAGTTGCCATAAAACTCCACAGAGCTCGCATTGCTTTTACAAATCCCACTTTTCACATCGCATACAGTCATTTGATCGCATGTTCATATAAAATACTGATGAGAACATCAATTACAACATTTTAACCGACAGTGAGGTAAGAAGAGGTCGCGCATGCCTTTGCTGTTTCTGTCCGTGTGTTGTTTTAATCACAGAGACAGATATTTTCAGTATAAAAGCATTTAAAACACCGAGTACTCTGTCTGCTCAGCACCAGAACAGCAGATAGTAAACAGCTGGTGGACCCATTAGTGGCCAAATAACCGGATATGTCCCAAAGGACTCCATGGAGGCCAAAGCAGAACAGGAAGTTCAGTCCAAAAGGTGTCAAAACTGGTGACATCTGACAATGATTTATTTCCATTTGTTGTTGAATAAAAGGACAAAAAAATTCCCACATTGAACCCATTAGTTGCTCATCCAGCTATCTGGTTACTGATGGACGTTCATTTGTTGGTTTTATTGCAGACGTGGTTGATGTGGCTGCAAATGGAGCAAAAGAATAAAAGAGCCGTCCTCGTATAACCTCAGTTAAACTTGATATCGGATCCCAGCAGCTCATGGATTCCTACGGTGCAAATGTCGTTGTCATGAGGGCGGCTTGACAGAGTGTGTTTTTAGACTCAATGCGCCCTCATACATGACGCCGGTGGACGATCCTACCGGGCGCATCGTCTCAGTGATTTATTATCTTACGCTTGACGAGGAGGTGAAGAAAAATGTAGCCTCCTTTTTCATTTGTAAAGATAATCCGAATGTGTCCTGGAATTTTTGCGAGTTGCCGAGAAACAATAAATTGACAAAAACTGGCGTCGAGCGAGTTTATGACACCGAATCACGTTGAGATCCAAATGCAATAATACCCGCTGAGTAACTTTTATGAGCAGGCGCTATCACACATTCAACCAGTACGATTTCTGCTGCATGAATCATAGAGAATTGATCCTGTCTTCAAACGTCGATGCGTTTCTCCTTTGTGGGTCATTAACCTAAATAGCAGAACAAGCTCTCAGCCAGCTGACAGTCTTCCTGTTCTTGATTTAAGAGTTTTCAGACACTTTCGCTTCACTTCAAAGCGACGCGCCGCTCGTTTTGCGTCGACACAAACCGCTTTCCAACAGCAGACGCTGCTTTATTTCAACAGGCCGCTCTTGGCTGTCAATCAGACCGTCACATAAATACAGTCGTGACTCGATAATCCGACCCT
>NW_007578181.1:159641-160736 GCF_000690725.1 Stegastes partitus
AATATTGCTGATTGTAAACGCTCCGTTGTAGCTGCTGATTGTAATGCATGTTGGATGTTAGCAGGTTGTCTATCTTCAAAGTCTTTGTTAAGCCAAGTTACCGATGCAAGCGGTGACACACTCAGGCCTCGTCCACACGTAGCAGGTATCTGACAAAACAAAGATGTTTTTCTACGATGTCATCCACATGAAAACGCAGATTTACGGCGTTAAAAATGATTCTTTCAAAAACCTTCGACCAAACTGAAGATCTGTGAATCCTCCGTTTATACATGTGGACGTCAATAATCAAGGTTGTAGGTTTCCAAGCGTCACTGCCTGCGTCAAAATACGTTCTTACGTCACATATGCGACCTGGGTTTACATTTGGAAACAACGTGGACGCCCTCAGAGCCGTGTCATCTCTGGTCCAGGCCCAGATACCGCTCCACGTACAAGAACACAGACAAATGTCGACGTTAAGGACGGTTATTTTCCACCACTTTGCCATTCCATGTCCGAGGCATGTTCTCCGTCAAAGACACCGACGGCGGTTTTAGGTCAGACTGGGACGCACTGCCAGCTGGTGGGAGAACTTTGAAATCGTGCTCCCGGAGGAATGGCGTGATGTCCCGGTCGTCACTCCTGTCGTCGGCGTTCTTACATCCTTACGTAGAATATGAATGTGCTGAACAACGCACTGATGCGGTGAGATGTGGATCAATTCTTTTTCTAAAGACGAGGTTTTGTGTTTGTTAGTTTTTGTCTAGATGGAGGGTGGAGGATATTCGGTTTTACAAAAACCCTGCTATGTGTGGATAAAATCTTAGAGACTCAAAGATAACACTGACCGGTGAGTGTTGTGGATGAGATCCTCTCTAGTGGCCTTCGTTCTGCTTCTTACTACTCAACCTGAATTCCCTGACTTGCCTCAGCACTTGGTAAGAGTTTTCCAACTAAGCAGACATGTCGTGTGTGTGTTTCGACCATAGACTGTATAAAAGATGGACGTAGCAACCGGCCCTGAAAAATGAAGCCTCTGCACTGAGAAAATGAAGCCAGGGTTTTGCTACTTCCTGGTTGACATCTTGGATTTTCGGAGCCAGTGACGCAAAA
>NW_007578181.1:160790-162788 GCF_000690725.1 Stegastes partitus
ACACTAGTTATTATAACAACTATGAACAATAAATATTAACAACAAATGAGCCTTCCAGCATCAAGCCCTCCTCGTATCTGGACCTCCGTCTTGACAATCCGTCAGCCTTGCTATCCGACATAGAAGAAGGTTTTACATTTAGTGTCGGGTTGTCGAGTCACAGCTGTACAGAAATTTAGTGCCAGTTACATTATTTGATTATTTGATTTGATATCAATGAATGTTGAGTTCTATTTTCTGTTATGTTTCATGCTTGTGATAGTCTCTTTGTATCGTAACTCCATAAACTTGCCACAGGAGCAAAGTCTTCCAATAATCTCAGCTACCATGACTTTGGTTGCCTCCCTGCCACAGCCAATCAGAGGTTTCTATACGCTACATGCCAACGTTACTGTTTGATTTTATTTAAGTTCATGGAAACGTGACGGTGCATTAGAATCTGATGAAAGCCTCATTTTTAACGTTTGCAGCGAGGTCTGGATCTTCTCCTTTTAACTTCAAACACCAACAAAAATGCATTTATTTCTCAAATCGCGCCGCTGTGTGTCGAGAACCGACTCATTCGGTTGATGCTGTTGCGCGGCGTTGCAGCATGTCCGAGCATTATGAAACTTTGATGTGCTTTGATGCCGCTGATTGGAATCACAAATAAAAACAAGAAAATATTTGAACTATTATAGCTGCACCGAGGTGGAAACCAAACAGACTCTTCTGGATGTTGCTGCCGTGAAAACTTAGAGATTTAATTTAGCTTTAAATTGCAAATAAGTTTGATGCCTTTTGATCAGTCGGCTGCTGTTTGGAGGACGTGGCGTCTTCGTGGTGGAGTTCTGAGGCTGTTTGTCAGGAGGTTCTATAATATTGCTGATTGTAAACGCTCCGTTGTAGCTGCTGATTGTAATGCATGTTGGATGTTAGCAGGTTATCTATCTTCAAAGTCTTTGTTAAGCCACGTTACCAATGCAAGCGGTGACACACTTTGGCCTCATCCACACGTAGCAGGTATCTGACAAAAAGAAGATGTTTTTCTACGATGTCGTCCAAAATGCAGATTTACGGCGTTAAAAACGATTCTTTCAAAAACCTTCGACCAAAGTGAAGATCTGTGAATCCTCCGTTTATGCATGTGGATGTCAATACCCGGGTTTTAGGTTTCCAAACTGCCTGCATCAAAATATGTTCTTACATCACATATGCGACCTGGGTTCACATTGGAAACAGTGTGGACGCCCTCAGAACCGTGTTGGCTCTGGTCCAAGCCCAGATACCGCTCCACGTACAAGAACACAGACAAATGTCGATGTTAAGGACGGTTGTTTTCCGCCACTTTGCCATTCCATGTCCGAGACACCTTCTCCATCAAATACAGCGACGCTGGTTTTGGGTCAGACCGGGACGCACTGCCAGCTGGTGGGAGAACTTTGAAATGGTGCTCCTGGAGGAACGGCGTGATGTCCCGGTCGTCGCTCCTGTCGTCAGAGTTCTTACATCCTCACGTAGGATATGAATGTTCTTAACAACGCACTGATGCGGTGAGTTGTGGATGAATTCTTTTTCTAAAGACGAGGTTGTGTGTTTGTTTGTTTTTTTCCAGACAGAGGGGGGAGGATGTTCAGTTTTACAAAAACCCTGCTCAGTGGGGACAAGGCCGATAATGATAACAGTGATTGGTCAGTGTTGTGGATGAGATCCTCTCCAGTGGCCCTCGTTCTGCTTCTTACTACTCAACCTGAGTTCCCTGACTTGCCTCAGCACTTGGTAAGAGTTTTCCAACCAAGCAGACATGTCATGTGTGTGTTTCGACCTCTTCGTATACATTTAGCGGTTTGAAAACAGAGATGATGTGTTCCCCCCTTTATCGCTCTACAGACCCGTTAACGTGTCTTACCTTCTTGAGGTAATGAGATAAAGAGATGTAATTTTCAACCAGAGTATTTTCTTGATGTAGAAGTTTTAAAAACTCTTTTCCTCTGTCAACCATCAGCCCTGCAGCCGGCG
>NW_007578181.1:163013-181388 GCF_000690725.1 Stegastes partitus
TGTGTGTGTGTGTGTGTGTGTGTGTGTGTGTGTGTGTGTGAGGGCCAGTGGGCGTACGGATGTGCTTATAAACCCATTAAAACCGTCAATACTGAAGTGATTACTTGAAACAACAGTTTTGTGTTAATCATTATCTGTTGAACATCATTTGCCTGATGTGACACACACACACACACACACACACACACACACACACACACACACACTTTCACCAGAGAGATATTGATCATGTGAGTGGGTGCAGGATGTGTAGGATGCTCATACTTTTTAGTGACTCAGGTAATGATCCAATCAGGCCCTGGACTGTGTGTGTGTGTGTGTGTGTGTGTGTTGGCCTGTCCATATGAAACAGTGGCTCATCAATAGACATGTAGATTGCAGCATAAGTTAATGTGACTCCTATAACTAAACACACGATGCTGATTATCGCGTTGCACCGAAAGTCAACAACACATTTAGGTTCACTTTTTAGTCCTGCTTCAAGTCACGATGTGTGCTGTTAGGAAAGTTCCGTGACTGTTTTGGGACCCATAAAGAAACAAGTGCTCAGATGCTGGCAGGTCAAAATTCAGCGAGATTTACTCAGAAAGAAAAAACAACATCGCAAAAGACGAGATGGAGAGACGTCTGACAGGGAGGAATGAGAAACAGGTGCAGCAGTGATGCACTGCAAAAAAAAAAAAGAACAAATATAAGATATAAACACTAAATATGAGAAGAAAATGACTTAAAACTGGTGAAAGCATCTGTCCATGCAGCAAGGAAATTTTACTTGATAAGAAATCTTGAAATTAGCTCAATTTAAGATTGCACTGTAAGATCAAGGACTGAAAATAAGTTAACAACTTTTAAAACAAGCCAAATTATCTATCATGTCTAAAAATAAGATTTTAAATCTTGGCAAGTCCCAGATTATTTGCAGTGTGAAGAAAGACGTTTGACTCTTGATTCAGTAAAAAAAAACAAAAAACTTGAGTTTTTGAGACTTGAGTTGTAATTTTATTTGCACCTCTGCAGTTAAATTCTTTTGGACCAAATATCTGTTGTGATTTCAGAGAAACTCTTTACATACCAGTTTCATGAGAGAGGGACGAGCAGATCAATAAGTTTTAAAGAGACTCCTGCACACTGTTCAACTGGCAAAAACACATTTTAGTGTTCCAATCAGGCTTAGCTGTACTTCGTTTTACTGCTAATTGGCCTGCATGCTGAATTCAGATGGTTAACGTTATAAATCGACTCCTCCACCTGCTAAACATCAGCGTGTTTCACTGTGAGCTTGTTAGCATATTGATGACAGCATGTACCTCAAAGCTCCCACCATAGCGCCTCACAGAGCCGCTGCTGCACACCGTTTTAAATGCTTCATTCATCATAAATGAAGCTCTATTTACCTCAGCATTGGGCTCATAAGACATCGGCCACATGGTCAGTGTCAGAATCAAACCTTATTCATGTTTAAAAGCGTCTCTTCTGAGACGTGCATCCACAGCCTTTAATCTGAAACGCCTCCTTCATGTACGATCCGCTTTGTTTTTACACACCAACACATATTTCTGCTTCATGTGCAGCAGAGAGCTGTTTACCCACCCTGAGCTCAGCTGGTACGACAGCAGAGAAATCTGCTGTTTAACCTCCTTCACCCCTCATCCAGCTATTTAACACTGGTGCGGTTTGATGTAATGCTCTATAAGGATTTAATTTGCTTTCATTCCGTTGATGTCAAACCGTCCAGGATGAGGCTGATACGCCGTTCTCCAGACTCATAAATACTTTGTGCAGAGAATACGGCAGGAGGTCTTCTTCCCCCCGTTGCTTCTTCCCCTTTATCCAGCTGGCAGGTCGGGCCGCATTAGTTCTGGTGACTTTCGTATGTGCGGCGCTGTGCTGAATTCCATATGTGCAGATGTCCATGACATTCCTGTCTGTGGAAGGACCACACGATTTCCATGCACTTCACAGCCGGGGGAAGCGTCATTCCGAGCTGCTGAGTGCATGTTGGTCTCTGATGTGTTTACGAGTTGTGAATAGAGAGCTTGTGCCATGAAAGGAGAACGTAAACAGATCAGAGACGAGGCTTCATCGTCGGGCCGTCGCTCTGCTCTTCAGTGAGTGCTGGACCTTGGTTTGTAATTCTGTTGTTGTGTTTTGAATTATTTATCAGCCATCACAACATGAATGTTCTTTTCTTGAGGCCATTCTCCAGTAACCTCCAGTTATTCAATGAGAGGATCTTCTCAACCAAATCTGTTTTTCTGTTTTGCCATTAAGATGTTGCAACAGTTGGTCCAGAAAGAAAAAAAATCTGTCATGAACTTCTGCAGAAATGCTGGCGTCGTCCGCAGAGGATAAATCCCGTTGCCTCTAACTTTTCCTCTTGTGCCTCCAACTCCTCGAATATCATATTTAGAAAAACATTCCAAAATCGACTTTATGAATTGATGCCAAATTCTGTGCAGACACTCAGGTCACCCAGACAACCAGCCCTGTGTGATTTTCTGTGACGTTATCAGGTGAAAAATTTAATTTTTTTGTACAATTTAGCATTTATTGTAAAGCCAAAAAGCAGCTTCACATGTCTGCTGGCGTGGCTTTGGTCTCATGCTTCAAACTAGACAGAATATTTCAGATAAAGTTTCGCTTCTTGGCCAGTTTTCCTGTTTTCTCCCCTGACCTGAGCTTTACCCTGCCTCTCTGTGCTGAACACGCTCCTTGTTGTGTGCTCTCAAAGCCCGTGAGATTTGTTATCAGCCCATGGAAATAAATTTATTTGACTTAAAGCACATTGAGATAAGGCCATCTCAAGATAAGTGGAGATGTTGAAAGGATGATGGATCAGCGTTGAAAACGATATCCAAAAACTTCTCGGCCTGAGTTTTCTTCTCAGCGTGCATCGCTTTTGCATTTCTCATTGATGATTTTGCCAGAAACAAAGACAGCATGAACGACCTCGGAGCAAGTGATCCCCAGACTCTGCTCCGTGTGAGAGGGGTAACCTGAAGGATAGCTGATAATTGTTCTTATCATTATGGCATCAATAAAACCGGCCCTGTCAGGACTCCAGCCACTGAAACTCTCTTAATAAATCCTACTAAGACCGGCCTCCCCTTTCCAGACTTTTATTTTCCCCTTGAACTAAAATCCTCTTTTTCCTTCCTGTGCAGCTCCTCCTGACATGAAAGTGACGCACAGCGATTCGTAGCTTCCTCCATCCTGCACGCTGATGTAGCTCAGTCGGATTAACTGGCCGCTGTAGAGACAGTATATGGATTTCATAGGATTTAATTCCTCTCTGTGTAAATGTGGAGTCCAGAGGGAGGCATGTATCACCGATCAAGTGTAGGATTTCTCGTCGTATAAACAACAGTTGTAATTGCATGGCTGTAGAAATCAACAAATCGGTGACGTGCTTTTCATTTTTCTGTGACCGCTTCAGTGTTTCTAATTTTTCTGATCATTGATCTTTGTTTAAAAATGCTGAGTGTGAGCAGCTGTTCTGGAGCAAAAGAATTGTTTTGGTGATCAAAAAATGCACAAACATTTAGAGATTAAGGCAAACCACGCAGCTTTTTTTTTGTTGCTGCAGAGACTAAAACGATGAAAAATAGGAAACTGGATGGAGCTGCAGTGGATGAGCAAGCTTTAAATAGGAGAAAAAGACAGTTTAGAGCTGTACAGGTTAAAATATGAAGAAAGGTGTCCTCTAGTTAGGTGTTTGTGCGAACGTACGCGTGTTTTTTCATTCATTCATTGAACCTTCAACCTTTATTTAAACTTTACAGTAAACCATGGACCTGCACAAATAGAAAACTTGGATGACAATAAAAATATTACAAGGCAAAAATAATACAAAACAAAAATTAGAAAATAAAATAAATTGAAAATAAATGTAAATAAAATAAATAACAATAAATAAATATTACATAATAATTAAATAAATAAAAACAACAACAATCATAAAATAAAATAAATTGAAAATAAATTAAAATAAAATAAATAATATTAATAATGACTAAATAATATATTATAATAAAATAAATAATAACAACAACAACAATAAAATAAATTATAAAATTAAAAAACTCATAAAAAATAAAAATGGACTTTTCTTGTGCTATCTATCTATCTATCTATCTATCTATCTATCTATCTATCTATCTATCTATCTATCTATCTATCTATCTATTAGAAACTTTAAGATCTAAAAACAAACGGACTAACTAAAACAAGAAAAGCTAGAAATCAAATCAAATTAAAAACACAAATTGCCCAACAGATGGAAACGAGTCCAGCTGTATTTCTTCTAGCGGTTATTCCAGGCCGTAGGTGCACAGCGGGGGAAACAAAATTTTCCAGCCTTAGCAACAACAGCCGGCCCCTGCAGTGTAATTCAGTCATTTGAGCTTGTTAGGTCGGAGCCCACATTAAAAGATGGTAATGAGGTAATGGAGGGTGATGAAAAAACAAAAAAACAATAACAGCCTTGTAAATAAATAAAACCCAATGTCTGTCACGCCCCACAGAGAATACGACCACCCGGCCTCAGCCTACAGTCCACAGTGATCATTAGTAATAAATCCTCAAATACGGAGTGATGAATAGTCCACAAGGACTCACAGCTGAGGCATGCATGTATAAAATGTCACTATAACACTCAAAGGAAAGTTGCCTCAACAAACATTTTTGTGCAAAGCTGTGGGAATCTTCAATAAATATTCAGAGTAGTTTAGTAATCAGTCTGATCACATTATGTTTAAAAGTCTTTCAGATTCCCAGAGTAGAGATGACCAAACTGTCAAACATTGTTTTTAGCGTCGATGAAAATCATGTATTTGGTTTTATCTGCACTGATAACTAATTTATGCTTTTTTGGGCCTTTTTTTGGACCTACATTGTTTTGGACAGTCGAGAGAGAGAGAGAGACAGGAAAGTGGGGAGAAGAATGAGGGAAGGACTTGCAGCAAAGGGCCATGAGTGGGATTCGAACCCATGGTCGCTGCATCTGGGACTATAGCCCCTGTATGTGGGTCGCCAGCTCAATCAGCCATAGCAGCGGCCCATGACTACTTTATGCTGATTGACCACAACTTGAAGTTCAGCAGAGCAGTGCTGAAGGGCTCTGGAAGCTGAACGCACAGCATCCTCACTGCAATACAATAGTGTGTCGTCAGCATAGAGACGTACATTTCAGATACAAAGGGTGAACAGAACAGGTCCCAGGACTGAGCCTTGTGGGACGCTTTTAGGCAACAAATTCTGACTTAACATTTATGATCTCCACACATGGAGGTAACTGAAACCATTTAGAAGAGCTGCTGTTAAAACCAATACTGTGAAGTACTTCAGGCACGATCAAGCGTATCAAATGCTTTTGTGAGATCTATAAAAAGTGCTGCACCGTGTTTCCTTCTGTACAGAGGTGTAATAAAAGCATTTAAAACCAAAGTGGCAGCAGTAATAGGGCTGTGCTTTGCTCTTAAACCTGACTGCTTTAAGCAGAGTTTGCTGCAAGGCCTGATTTAACTTGTTTACTGTTGATTCCAGACTCTTTATGAAGCGTGATCATTTGGAAATTGACCTGCAATTTTTGAGGTCAGATGTTTCACCAACATTATGTGAAAGAGATGCAGACTTCCAGGCTTCGGGGAATGTGGGAGATCTGTTAAAAATATAAGTTGTGTATGTGACAATAACTTACTATCCACAAGAATGCAATGACAGACCACAAACACAGACAAAACATGAAGAACTGTCTGCCTACCAGTTAGGCCTCATGTGTCCAGCAGCTGCTCTGCGGTGAAGACGTAAAGAGGCCACATCAAATACAGATGTTTCGCTGATTCAATTCAGTTTTAATTATATAGCGCATATGTCATCTGACAGCGCTTAACATAGTCAGGTACAGAACTTACAAATTTAAACAGAGAGCCCAACAATCCAAAGATGCCTCTGGACTCCCTCTGAGTCGGAAACAGTGGGAAGGAACCAAACCAGATGGAGACAGAACAGAACCATACATATAAATATTGCCTAGCGCCAACACAAAACAAACAATTAACACACATCTGTCCTGTAGGATTTAGGCTACAGGTCTCATTTAGAACATGTCACCAGCGTGGTGTTGGAGGAATTCACTGATCCAGTATGAACAAATTAAATCAAATCAAATCCAGTTTATTGTCATGTTGCTGTACATACACAGCACTACAGGCAGGATGAAGGAGCGTCTCTTCAGGATCCAAAGCAATTTAAATAAACACGTGTTTGCATGTCTGGATCAGCACTTCAGCATTCTGACAGCTGGTGGCATGAAGCTGTTGATCAGTCTGAAGGTTCACCCTTTAACGCTCCAGAAACGTTTGCCTGATGGCAGCAGTTCAAACAGTTCATGGAGAGGGTGTGAGGAGTCCCTGATGATGTTCAGAGTCCTGCTCCTGCAGCGGCTCTGGAGAAGTTCTTGGACAGAGGCGAAGGAAAGTCCGATGACCCTCTCAGCTCCTCTGACTCTCCTCTGCAGGGCTTTTCTGTCTGACAGCCTGCAGCTGGAAAGAAAAAAGAAACTAAATCCATACGACCGAATCCATGTTCGTGTGTAATGCATACAGGATCCGACCACATTTTGTGCCAAACCACAGGTTTAAAGCATGAAATGGTATCTTCTCCATAGATCTTGCTGCAGCACACACACACACACACACACACACGGATAGTGCTGAGCCAGGAGAATCAGCAGCAGCAGCACCTGCAACACCTTAGATCACTTAAATCAGTTTTTTTTTTTTGTGCTACTTCTCTGTTCAAAAGCCAAATCCTGGAGGGAGCAGAGTGATTGGAGTTAGTGAGGTCAAGGACGGACGAGCTCGTTCAGCGCCGTCGTCTTCATTTATGCTAACTTATCACTTTGTTTAGCGGATCCAAACCAGACAACATTTCTGAAGTTATTCCCCTGCTGCTAAAAGTAGGACTCATAAAAACAATAAAAATATTTTCACAAGGAGATGTTTGGTGGGAGGGGAGGGAATACTTTCACATTTGGAGGGAATATGTGTATTTGCTTCATTGCCAGGAGGTAGGTGATAATCCTAACGTTATTCTCACATCTGTACAGTCAAACGCTAACAGATGATTTTATGATCTTTAGAAAACTGTCTGTGCCTGTGTCCGGTGTTTGGACTTAACCGACCTGACCGACTGCATCCAGCATGCAGGGACTATTTTATTTCACGTTTGCAGCCTGCAGCGATGTTTTTCGCAGCCCGGATCTGCTGCCATTACATGTTTATGCGCTCTAGGTTAGTGTTAACAACAGTGGTCTGATTGCTAACATATTTTTTCCCCTCTCAGCTGTTTGCTTTCAGTCATTAAAACACATTGAATAAATACAGTTTTAGGACTGTTAATAAATCATCGGCGTCCCTCGAGAGGAAACGTAGGCTCGCATTCCAGTTCCCACAGGTTCTCCTGATGTATTTACAGCGCAGCGGTCGCGGTATTAATGGTGTGGCGCACATCGTGTGTCAGAGGTGTTCTTAGGTAGAGTCTGGGTTGGATCACGCTCTGACACTGATACTAAACATACAGCAGCTAGTCCACTAACATGTTAATGTGTTCTCCACTTTTTTAAAAACATTTTTTTTTTGCCTGATTTGATACTATAAAAAATGGCAACTCATTCCCACAAAAGTCAGACTTTGCTCTTGTCTCTTTTTGGGTTAATTTAATGTAATTATAGAGTTTTTAAGTGTACACACTGATATGAGGGGCTGCACCGTCGCCGGTTCGTGTCCCGGTGAGGACACCCGGGATCTTTCTGCGTGGAGTCTCCATGTTCTCCCCGTGCAGCGTGGGTTCTCTCCGGGTTCTCCGGCTTCCTCCCACAGTCCAGAAACATGCTGAGGTTAATTGGTGATTCTAAACTGTCCGTAGGTGTGAATGTGAGTGTGCTTGGTTGTCTGTCTCTAAGTGTAGCCCTGTGATAGACTGGTTACCTGTCCAGGTGAACCTGCCTGGGATAGACTCCAGTGACCCTAGTGAGGATTTAGCGTTGTATCGATAATGGATGGATGTTGATAGGAGTCTCCAGCGGCTCTTTAGGCAACATTCCCACCATACCAATTCTAACACGCCGATGCTCAACAACCACAATGTTTAACATCTTAGCTTAGCATGCTACAATGCTAACCATTGCTAATTTAGCACAGATGATCATATGCACGGTTCCAATTACTCTTGTGTTTATCAGATTTTATTGGGTACAAACATTAAATCACTGTAAGATTTTAATTTTTATCAGAGCGCGTTACCACATTTTACCCATTACAAATACAATACATGGCTTATAACACTGATCCGTTATGCTTTAACCTCCTGAACCCCAAGTAGTCTCTGGCTCTTGTCACATTTTTATTCACTGCAGGCTCATTTTTCACTGTAATACAGAGTTAAACCTGAAAGGACACAGCACAACGATGGCTAGAGGAGAGAAAACCAAAGTCTGGGTCACGCTTTTCACAAAACAAAACTTGATATCAAAATTTCACGCTTTCATTCTGAAGCCTACAGATGGAACCAATATTAGAGGAAAAAAGGCTCCACATGCTGCAGATGATATGCTACTTAGGTTTTTACAACCTCAACAGAGTAGACGTTGTTTGCCCACTACAAAGATAGAACAATATCTAACAGTGCTCAATGCATCTTCTAGTAGCTTGATGACAACTTGCTCCCCTGTGTACTGTTTTTGAGCAACGCTGCACTGATTTTTATTGATCAGACACGTTTTATTTTATTTCTCTTTTCTCTCCTCTTTGCTCTCTGTAAAGCTAACCTGCAGCTGACCAAATAAATCACTGAATTTTCATGATGTGACTGTTGCTCACTGGTCAAATGTGACTTCTCAGTCCTTCAGAAGACTTAATAAAGTGATTTGATGAAATGTCACAGATTTAAGCTTAGATTAGATGTAATGCGTAACCAGAGCCAGAACCTGAATGAAGCAGCGATGCACTCCAACATGTTAGCAAGCCTGTTTGACCTGTTTTAAATCATGACAGTTACGTCAGAGGTTAGCACTGAGTGGGTTTCCTAATGACCATGAAGTACAGTACATTGTCAGTTTGTGAGTCTGGTAAACAAATGATCTAAAGGTAATGACGTTAGTTGAGGGAAAAACTGTGTGAAAAGGTTGGTATTCTCTCGTCTCCATAGATAAACATGAATAACCACTTCAGCACCCAGATAATCACAGCGACTGAAAAGCTAAAGACCTGGAGGCCTGAGGCACTTCCATTGTGTGACTGGATACGCAGCATTTTCTTTTGCATTTGTTTTCATTCATGCAGCGCGTCTGTAAATGCAGTGTTTTTCTGTTGCAGCACTTTTCTGTTTATGCAACGCATTCATACATTTGCAGCTTGTTTGTGTAGATGCACGTCATTTGCCCCTGTCAGCCACTGTACTTTTACCTTTATTGTATAGGACAGTTGAGAGAGAGACAGGAAAGTGGGAGAAGAATGAGGGAAGGACTTGCAGGAACGGGCCATGAGCGGGACTCGAACCCATGGTTGCTGCATCTGGGACTATAGCCCCTGTATGTGGGTCGCCAGCTCAACCAGGTGAGCTATAATGGCGGCCCACAACTAATTTATGCTGATTGACCACAGCTTGTAGTTCAGCAGAGCAGTGCTGAAGGGCTCTGGAAGCTGAACGCACAGCGTCCTCACTGCAGTACAATAGTGTGTCGTCAGCATAGAGACGTACATTCCAGATGCAAAGGGTGAACAGAACAGGCCCCAGGACTGAGCCTTGTGGGACGCTTTTAGCCAACAAATTCTGACTTAACATTTGTGATCTCCACACATGGAGGTAACTGAAACCATTTAGAAGAGCTGTTGTTAAAACCAATACTGTGAAGTACTTCAGGCACGATCAAGCGTATCAAATGCTTTTGTGAGATCTATAAAAAGTGTTTCCTTCTGTACAGAGGTGTAGTAAAAGCATTTAAAACCAAAGTGGCAGCAGTAGTAGGTCTGTGCTTTGCTCTTAAAGAGTTGCTTGGAGTATTTTTTTTCTCTTCGTGGTTTGTTATAATCACTAGTTAACTGTTTAACTAGTGAGTGAACTTCCACATACAGGTGTCTTTATACAACGACTTGACACAATCACTGCATGTGATGACTGTTTAACCTCGAACATTAACCGGCTGCACCTGTGTTGAATTAGCTGTAGCCATTTTAAAGGGGCTAAATACCCACATAATCTCTTGTTTTACCTTTTAAATATTTAATTATTGACATTTCTAGGTGGAAATCTGGTTTCACTTTGACATGAAAGGGTCTTTTTCTGTAGATTCTTGTCCAAAAAGCCAAATTAAATTGACAATGGTTCAGTGTTAAGAAGCAGTGAAAGGGGAGAAACTTCCTAGTAGGGTGAATACTTCAGGCGCCGTATAATGAGGCTTTGTCACCTTTTGGCACATAGTCTTCTTTATTCAACTACTACCCCTGCAGAGCTCCCAGTGTGTCCAGACATAAAACCTTCCCATTAAGGTAGTTCAACACAGACACCACAGTCTGAATAGTCTTTTCAGATTTTAAGGACAGGAGGTCTGGAGATGTCACGGTTAAACTGGGTGAAGGAGACCGCTCCTTGTTGCTTTTAAACCTGTCATATAGAAAACTTTATTATATTGCTGCTAAAGCTGTACATGTGAGGGTTAAAACGGTCTGTGGGTGTCTGTTTACTCGGCATTTATAAGATGATTGGCATGGCAAATAAATGAAACAGCCGTAAAGTTTCATATAATGAGAAAGTTTAGCAAATTATGAGAATTCAGTTTGATGTGTTGATGGCTGTTTTTCCACCAAGAGAGGAGACTCTGTTTGTTTCTAGGAGCAGTATTTGTACACAGCAGTCACTCACAGCCTCACATTCCAGTTTTGATGTATTTTACAGGCCATATCAAAAACAGCTGATACTGAGATAAAACAAAACAGTCAAATCTCTCTTGATTCTGGCAGGAACGTTAACAGAATCATGAAAATGAGATTTGAATCAGCCGCATAAACCTAGCACCCTTAATGTTACTTTTAATGGATGATGCTGAAACAAACATCTGAAAATCAAAAGCAAGAAACCTGCTATCGTACACCTGCTTTGGACACAGTCGGCTGAATAAGGCCTCATCCACATGTAGCAGGGCTTTTATAAAACCGAACATCCTCCCCCCTACACACCACCTCGTTTTTAGAAAAAATCCACACCTAACCGCATAAGTGTCTTCTTAAGCATGCCAAACCTTTAGATGGCAGTAGTTCCCCAAATCCTATCCAATCAGAGAAAGCTTCCAACGTCGTAAAGTCCTTAATGTCGTCCTTCGCCTGTGTTCTTGTACACGGAGCAGTATCTGAGCCTGGACAAGAGACACCGCCAACACAGTTCTGAGCATAGATATGTATCATAAGGCTAGATGTCTTCAGGCGGAGTCTTGAACGGGATCACTGGCGGCCATCTTGACATGGGGCAGCTCTCTGCTGGAACCTGTGGTACGTGAAGGAAGGTGAGTGATCTGCATAAACGTAAATACTCTGATCTCGCTGAAATCTTGACGGATTTACAAATAGTTTGGTTTTTTACAAACGTCATTAACGTGGCTACAATTCAAATTATGATGATACATAATAATACATAATATATATCATAATGATCCCAATGTTTTGACCGGAAGTGTAACATAATTATCCATCAGTGCAGTGTTATAACTACACCTCTGACGTTTATAACAAACCAAACCGTTTGAAAATCGGTAGAAAATTGAGCAAGTTATTGTTTTTTAAAACGTACATGCACCACTACAACACAATGTTATGGGTGAGTGAGCGGATCGAGCCAAGATGTCCGCCAGTGTGGCCGTGCGATTCCAGACATCTAGCCTTTATTATACATATCTGTGGTTCTGAGGGCATCCACGCTGTTTCCGAATGTAAACGCAGGTCGCATATGTGACTTTTCGAAACCTAAAACCCAGTTATTGACGTCCACATGCAGACAAACGGAGGATTCGCAAATCTTCACGTTGGTCGGAGGTTTCTAAAGAATCATTTTTTATGCCGTAAATCTGCACCTTTGTGTGGATGACAGGCCGAATCGTAGAAAAACATCTTCATTTTGTGAGACACCCTGCTACGTGTGGACAATATCCCCGGTTAGATGTGCACCACAGACGACAGCCACTCCTCTTCCATTACCGAGGAGACCCACAGATGCGTCCTTCGATGAAAACACTCAAGTATCGCAGCACTCACCAGCGTGTCTGCATAACCTCTGTAGCTGCTTTTTTTCTGAGCTCTTTCATGAGCTCAGTGACGTCTGCTAGCCAGCGGGCCGCTTTATGTGAGGCCGGCTGTGTTAAAGTACACCTCAGCTTGAAGTGATGCTTGGCCTGAGATCAGTAAAGCTGCTGGAATGGAGAAGTCGGCGCTGCCCCTGCCGGGCCCCTCGGATCAGTTAAATACACAAACTCTGGAGGATGACTCTCTGTTTGTTCCCTGATTTTTTTTAAAAAGCTAATTTTCTGTCACACTCACAGCATTGTGGAGAAGTTTCACTGATCAAGCCACGCATTTAAACTCTTTAGTTGGGGATGGGGCATGTGTTTTCTGTTATGTGTCTCAGCATTGTGGAGGGTTTACGGGATCCTGCAGAAACAGAAAAATGTCACAATTTGACATCATCTGCATATAAAATGTTTGTGAGGCTTGTTTAATCTTTTATCCCCTGACACCCCGAGCTGTTTCTGGGTGTTAGTTGCTTCTGTCACGTTATTTTTTTCTCACCGTAGGTTCCTTTTTTTTGTTTTACAGCAATATAAAGTCCTGAAACTCTCTGGAAAAAGCACAGCCGTGGCTTAGAAGTAGAGAGAACTCAGAAATGTCTTCCGTGCAAAATGGAACAGTTGTAATTCCATAAATCAGAATAAAAAAGCTGAATTTATTTATTCATTTTTACCAAAAATGAATTTTTTAAAAACCCGCTGGCAAGTTTAAGAGTTCAGGTCGTTAAAAAGCACATGTGGTTGACATATTGGAATGTCTCGCATGGTCGGATGAAATAAAAAGTAAAAATTGTTGTTAAGGGTGGATCCAGTGGTCGAGACACATACCAGGACGCTGTGTGTTTTCAGATTCAGATTGGTAGGAGTCCTTCAGGATGGTGTCGGCTCTCCTGAGGCAGAAAGAGCCATGAAGGTCCTCCAGTGTGGATAGAGGGCACCCAGTGACCTTCTCAGCCATGTTGGTGACCCTCTGGAGGTCTTTCCTGTTTGCTGCTGTGCAGCTGGCAAACCACGTACAGAGGCAGGAGGTGAGGATGTTCTCCATGGTGGAGCTGTAAAAAGACACAAGCAGTCTCTGGCTGATGTTGTTCTTCCTGAGGATTCTCAGGAAGTGGAGTCTTTTTTCTGCCTTCTTCACCAACTGTGTGGTGTTCTTACTCCAGGTCAGTTTCTCCTCAATGTGGACTCCCAGAAAGCGGAAGTCACTGAGCCTTTCCACACATGCGGACGCTGATGCCTTCGAGCAGGAAGTCCCTGGCTTGATTTCTAGCTGGCCTTCAGTACATCTCATTCCTCTGCTTGTTTCCACCACATTTACTATCTATCTCCGCTAATGACGTCTATTAATTGCAAAAATGTCGACGAAAGCTTAAAAAAAGAAAAGAAAAGGTACTTCTGGCCTCACAAAACAAAGAATGTAGCCACGGTCATTATCATTTCATCATGTAAAACACAGATTTTACATTGAATCCTGTGAGACCATAGATGGATAGCTTGATAGACGTTTTATTCAGTCCTTTGGGGAATTTCAAGAAAAGAGTGCCTAAAGTCTGGAACACATAAATGGACTGAACAATCATCGCCTGCATGAGGTAAAGTCGAGCTGCTGACGGTTACTTTCATCATTAATGCATAACTTAGTTTTCTTGCTAAACTGATCCATTATTTAATGTAAAATGTTGAAACTTGCCAAATGCAGCAGCCCTCTGTTCAAGGAACACTTTGACATGTCGCAGGTAAAAAGCAAAGGTGTAAATAATGGAACCACTGATGGTCAATGATCAAAAATATCAATCCTACTGTTCCTCTATCACACTGCGATGGATCACCTATGTTAGGGTCGGGTTTGGCTGAACTGTCTCCATGCCTCGCCCTGCGTTGTCCGTCGACAAAGGCAACGCACCGGCCGTCGCATGTCATCGATAATCTCTAGTCCCGTCGTCATGGTTAGTGTCGAATTGTTTCCCTGAGGGGGTTTGGTTTCTGACTTTTTCCATTTCGTTTGGGTTTGTTCTGGTTCGTGCTCCTGAATAGAGATCGTGGTCTCCTTTCGGGCATCTGCCTTCAAATGTTGTCTTGTTTTCTTTAGCGGTTGATTCATACACTTTTCTAGTCAGTTGTCATGGTTAGTGTCGTGTTGTTTCCCCGAGGGGGTTTGGTTTCTGACTTTTTCTGTTGCGTCTGGGTTTGTTCTGGTTTGGGCTCTGGGATGGGGATTGTGGTCTCTTTTTGGGCATCCAGGGTTAGAAGGGTTAAACACA
This sequence comes from Stegastes partitus, assembly GCF_000690725.1. Taxonomy (NCBI): domain Eukaryota; kingdom Metazoa; phylum Chordata; class Actinopteri; family Pomacentridae; genus Stegastes; species Stegastes partitus. Next base: position 177,606 of record NW_007578181.1, read on the forward strand.
GAAAGACTCGATAGGTTGAACCCAGCTACTGTTTGGCACGTTTGCTTGAAAAATGACAAATAACAGACAAGTAATCATTTCAGATGTAACATAAAGACTGAAATACCTCCTTTTAGCCAACATTCCTCCGTTAGGAGGAGTCGTTTTGTCTGTTCAGTGTTTCATTTGGCTTCAAATTTGGTTCCTGTTGCAAAGAATGAAAATGTGGATTTTATTTGTAAAAAGGCAAACAGACACGGGAGGGGCCTGACAGACAGAAGGTGCTTTGTTTTGACCTTGGATAGTTGTGGAGGGCCCAGCAAGACATATTACAATCTGAGGGGCAGGAAAGCTGTCGATAGTAATTATTATGATGATTAAATGCAAACTTTAAGTATCAGAGAGACACGTTTTTGGAAACAACTCTCATTATTTCACCATATATGACAACAAGGCTCCCTGTATAGTTAAAATCGAAAGCACAGTGGTGCTAGGACGTATTTGAAACCTTTTAAAATTCTCAGTATTTCATAAATATAACTGAAATATCATCAAATTTTCACACAAGTTGTCAAAGAAAGGAAACCAGTTAAATGAACGAAACAAACACGCTATCGTTTGGCCTCCATTTGTTGTGGGAAATGATCCAACGCGGCACATCTGCTGCAGTAAATATGTGATCCTCTATTATTAGCAGCTAATTTGAAGGTGAAATTAGAGTCAGGTGTTTTCAGTCAGAGCGATTACAATCAGGTTTGAGTGGGTGCCCTGTTTTATTTAAAAAACCTGGATCTACCCGAGTCTGAACTTCACAACACATTGATGGAAATGTATCGTAGCATGAGATCTCAAACGGGGGGCGTTGAGGCTGATCGAGCTGGAAAAGGTCAAAGAATGATCTCTAAAGACTTTGGACTCGTCTTGTCCACAAAGCTGCAAGGAAAAGCCGCTGAGAAATGTCATGTTTGGAGACATGTGATCACTGCATTTTGTCTGCGAAGATTCTCAGTCATCCAGGTCGTGGTTATTCTCGTAGATTAATCGTAACAACTGGACTTCCTTGAAGACGTTTCATCAAAGAGGCTTCATCAGGTCTGACTGACGAGTTGGGAGTTCCAGATACTGATATCCTGAAGGAGCCATTAACACCTAAGTTTCGGTTTGGGGGTTTGTTGCTCCTCCCCGTTGTTATGTGGGTCGTTAGTGGTCCCCCTGCCACAGCGGGGTTCGTTAGGGTCTTTTGTGGCTCGGTGTGGATGTGGCTTCATCTTCCTGGGGAGAGATCTTAAGACTGAATTGTAAACAGGTGAGAGGTGACGCCTCAGACCTCCACCTCTGTTGAGGGACGGTCCTTCCACTTTAGATGGTTTCTTTCACCCCTCTCTGTCCTCCCCGGCCAAAATACAATTAATCTACAAGGATCACTGCATTCAAGCATAAGAACCCATCTCTGTAACAGTATCATGGTTTTGACCTGTTTTGCTGGATCTGGACCAGGATGGCTCCCCATTGTTGGTGAGTCAGCAAATCCTGAAGAAAAAAAGGGCCAAGACGTCTGTCTGTCAAGAGAAAGTTGTGATCGAATGGTTAAAGAACCGGTCGAGTCTTAGGGTCGGACCTTAAGCGAGCAGGTCTTGTGAGATGAACCATTGTACATGTGAGACGAGGTCATGAGGGAAGCTTTAGTCTGCAGAGAACTGGTTTGTGTAGAGCAGGGGTCTCGAACTCCGGTCCTCAAGGGCCGCAATCCTGCAAGTTTTAGATGTTTCCTTCTTCCAACACACCTGATTCAAATGATCAGCTCATCATCAAGCTCTGTAGAAGCCGGATAACGATCCTGATCATTTGAATCAGGTGTGTTGGAAGAAGGAAACATCTAAAACTTGCAGGATTGCAGCCCTCGAGGACCAGAGTTTGAGACCCCTGGTGTAGAGCAAACACATACTCAGTATAAAACCTTTTAATGCACCCTCTCATGCTTGGAGATGGATTCCATTACACAGCGAACAGTGGAGACATGATTTGAGATCAATATTTGGCAGAACAGTAGTCGGATCTTAAAATTCTTGGATCACACCAGTCACCGCAAATACACAAACTTGTGCAATCAGACTTTCAAAAATGTTCCCTGCAGAGGCAAACTACCCCGATCTCGCTCTTGTGGTTGCAGTTAGGACGTCATTAGCATTCAGCAGCGTGACAGAGCAAGAAGTAGCATTACCACAGACCCGATCACAGGCTATTTTTTGCCTTCATCCCAGCTGATTTAAAGGAATAGCTCAACACTGGGACTAGACGCTCTGCTTTCTTTCTGGGGATAAAATGAAGATTGTACCAGCCAATGGTTCAGATGTGTGGATGTCACCTGGATCAACTCAACGTAGAGCGGACATCAGGGAAAACCAGCTGCCGTTATGGATGGTGTTGAGCACATGGTGGTGGAGAGAGGCCTCAGAGTTTATTGGAAGCCGACGCACACAGACCAATACCTGCTGTCTGATTCCCGTAAGCCTCTGGAACACGAGCTGGAGGTTATCAGAACTTTACATCACCGAGCTGTTAACGCCACGACCGAGACCGAGGAGGGAAAAAAAAGGAACGTATTGAGAGAAAGCATTTAGAACCTGTGATTATCTCAGCTGGGCTCTCGTTAAGTCAGCGAAAAGATCCAGGAAAAAAAACATAGAACCCATATGTAACTGAAATGTCTGAGAAGGATTTTCTCCAAACACAAGCTGAGTAATGTGTCGAGCGCAGTCTGATGTGCACAAAGAGATCAAACATCGATCCCACAGCTCGGGAAATCCACCTCCAGAGGAGACTCAACAATCCACCTGCATCTGAAGCATGAGGGACGCTCCTTTGGGAACCGCACATCCGAGATAGATGCGACGGTTTAAAAAGAAGCCGTCTGTGCTACAAAGGCAGAGGCATCTCTAAATAGGAGGTGGGAGCTTATCTGGTACCTGAAAAGCCGTCCTGAGATCCGTCCCGAGCCATGTGGGGGTGGATGTCTAAAAAGTTCCACACACAGAGTCATAATTAGGACTTGAATTTAAAGTGGGAAACTCTGATATGACGTGCACGTGGGATGAGCCGAGTGTCTTCATATTAAAAACAAAGACTGGCCTATTAAAACGGTATTTCATCTAACTCTCAGCCTCCTTTGCAGCACGTCATACACTTTACGGGTGACTTAACAGACACTCAGCTGTGCACTTTCTGTCACTTTATGCCCTCCTTCTGTTTCTCTTTTTTGATATGGCTCACAGCTCTCTGTGAAAACCTCTCCAGGCACCAAACAAAGTCTTTCTTTGTTTTTCTGCGCTTTCATATTATCTCTTGATACGCTTCCAGATGTCATCTCCTCATCTGTGGTGTTTGGTTTTCCCCTTCCTGTCTCTGTTCTGTCTACTAATACTGTGCACCAGTATGTCTGTTTTAGTTTAAAACTGTTCTTTCTTTATGTCAGAGGTAAGTTCTGGACATCTCTTCTTCTATTCCCTTCATCTTTGTCGTCACTACTTCCTCTTATCTGCTTCATTCTGCTCTTGATCAGTTACACCTCCAGTATTACTGTCCTCCTCGACTACTTCATCGTCAGTGCCATCAGCTTATTGTTGCTCCGAGGTCCTGACATCGCCTCGAAAAGTTTGAAAAGATCTGCTTCAGGATTTGATGTTTTCCAGAGGGAATGAAATAAAATCCAGCGACATGTTTTGCCAAGATATCCTGCACTGCAACAGATTTCCAACAGCAATTTTATAATAAATCAAACTAACTAAAAACTTTACCTCTCTGTCT
>NW_007578181.1:183104-190514 GCF_000690725.1 Stegastes partitus
TACAGGAAGATTCGTTTACATTGGCTCGGATAAAACGGGGAGACGCTTCCTGATGGGCCTCGATAAGCCTGTCGTAGACACACACACACAGACTAAAGATGGCCAAAGCACATCCTGACAGAACCAGACAGCTTCGTACTTCACTTTTATTAGATTAGGCATCAAGAGCAAATAGTTTCCTGCCGACGGTGGAGGTAAACAACGCGTTCACTGCTGCATGACAGCATCTCTCAGTACATCTGTCTGTTTGCTAATAAAGTTATAAAGTGATGGATTCAGGAAGACTTAACAGTAAACTTTTAAGGGGATTAAACACGACAAGTGAATGGGAAACACATGCATCAATAAATTCTGAATTTGCTGTAGTTTTAAAGGTCATCCTCATTAGTTTCAACCTCTGCGTTTGGGCCCTCGTTAACTTTACTTTAACCGCAAAGTGAAAACGCAGCATTTGAACGAAAAACATAAAAACGCTTTCTAAACATGCACGTGGAAGGAATGATCTTCCTATACGTTGTCTTGAGCTCGTGAACTCTCCACATTCAGAGCCTTTATAGAAAAACTGTTCAGCTCGGTCATGAATATTGGATGTGTGGACGTTCAGCAGTGCACGTTGAAAACATCTCTGAACAGCTCACGTCAGATTTAATGTAGGAGTTCTGGTGTTGAAATTCCTCTTCAAGCCACATGCAATTAACCAGATGTGCTGCTGCCCTGCTGTCAAAGGAACAAGCGGTTCGAGTTGCTGCATCTGCAGGCCTCCGAGGTGTCAGAAATATCCTCGAGCAAGAACTTAAACTAACAGCATCTCCGCAAACCGATCCAGAACTCTGACGTCTCTGCAGCGGAGGGGATACAGCAATTAGATTACGTGTACCAGACTGTTCCTGTATGTATTACACCTGTAACAACTCCAAAGCAATCGATCTCATCAGGAAAAAAAAAAAAACAAGAGGTTGGCGTACTTCTTTTTTGACAAATGATAGCTTCTTTCAAATGGTCAGAAAGCTCAGATTACACAAACCATGTTTCCAGAAGCTTCGTCCAAACAATGTTAAATGGAAGAAAAAGTTTGAGACCTCATGCTCGGCTGGAGTAATGAAACCGTTGTCTCAAACGAACGTGAAAAAGAGATGGAGGCCTGAGACAAAGCCTTACTTCTCCTGGCAAATCAAAGTAATTGGGTTTTGTTTTTAATTCAATTACATGATTAGATTTGAGATCATACTAAATATCCATAGCCAAATAAAGGTCAGGGGAAGCACGGTGAGCGAGGGACGACGGCTCGGTGCCTCCGAGTTTGACATTGGCAAGAAGTGCGGGACTGGCTGCAAGATGTTCGAAGAATTTACCAAGAAATACCCACGACAGTGCCAAGAAAGAACTAATACCAGCAACTGGGACAAAAAAAAAACAAACCCAGAAGGGCCTCACGGTGCACAAAAATCAATTCAATTCAAATAACTTTATTTATGCCCTCGGTGGTTAGCATCGTTGCTTCACAGCTAGAAGGTCGCCGGTTCACGTCCCGGTGAGGACACCCGGGATCTTTCTGCGTGGAGTCTCCATGTTCTCCCCGTGCAGCGTGGGTTCTCTCCGGGTTCTCCGGCTTCCTCCCACAGTCCAGAAACATGCTGAGGTTAATTGGTGATTGTAAATTGTCCGTAGGTGTGAATGTGAGTGTGCTTGGTTGTCTGTCTCTAAGTGTAGCCCTGTGATAGACTGGTTACCTGTCCAGGTGAACCTGCCTTCACCCTGAGTCAGCTGGGATAGACTCCAGCCCCCCATGATCCTGGTGAGGGTTAAGGTGTAGAGATGATGGATGGATCCCAAAAACTACTCAGTGAGCCGACCACACTAGACCCAGAAGCTGTGGACCAGTAAAAAGTCACTAATGCCAGAAGAGTTTATAACAAAGTTGACCCCCAAGAAACAGGAGGAACTGATTCTCTGGCCACTTGAAGAGCAGCCGGAATAAGTTGTAAACAAACTCTTTTTAACATATTAATGCCTTTTCAACATCTGCTTTGTTTTGGTGAATGTAAATCCAACCTAACTCCCCTCAAGCTTTCGTCTTTTTGTCTCAACCACCTCCTGGGGGAGATATTAGCTGCTAATTGCTGCATCATGTTCACCACCTGGTCGCTTGTTTGGCCGTTTGAGCGGTTTGCATATTCAGCCAAAAGCAGCTGCCATGCAGCCAACGATAATGCCAGAGAGAGCGGAAAGTTGTGCTGATACTGAACTGATAGACGTTCTCAGGAGAGCCGATGGGAGCTGCATACTTTGGACAGAATTTTTTTAAGTCTAAAAACTGGAACAGACAGTTTTTTGGCATCATTGCGCAGAAATTACACACTAACCTTTCAGCATGTAGTAATTCAAGCCTTCTGAGAGGAAACCAGACCTCCTCTGGCACCTAATTTGTTTCTGAATTCAGCCTTTAGTAAATCTAACAGGAGGAGTTCAGCCAATCAGTGAGACAGAACAAAAAGAGCTCCAAGTTCAGAGCGAGGGTTCAGATCCCAGGTGACGTCATAAATGATTGCTGACTTTTCACTTGTTTCTCTGTTTGTTTTGGGATCACTTGTCATGTGAAGATGTCGACTGCAGCTGTTGCAGGAAGACAGATTCAAACACACTAACAAACTCACTGTGCGGCTTCAGACTTGTCATCATGTGGTTTTCTTGATGCATTGTTTGATATCGTTTACGCCGTTCACTTGACATTTTACTGTCCGTGTTCACAGACATCCCGTCTTCGCCTGCATTCCAGCTGCTACGTTATGATGAAGCACCGCGACCTATTTCACCTCGCTCGGGCCTCTCCGCTTTACCTCTGATTCAGCGTGAGATTTTTGAAGTTTGCCCGAGGTTTATTGAAAGCAGGTGGGTGTGAAGAATACCTGAGCGTTCCTCCAGCTGAGATTAAACTGACGAGAGCGTCGCGGTGGTGTGATGCATTCAGACGTTCGATGCACGTGTGTGTGTTTTGGAGAAAATAATCTGTAAATTTGTAAAGTGAAACCTCAGCTTCTGAGAGCAAGTTCTGCACTAATATTGAGGCTACGCTGGCAGAAAGATGATATGTTTTTCTGTGGAAATAGGATAAATCATAACCATAATTGCAGGGTGGTGCAGCATTAACCGCTTCCTCCCTGGACTGGAACCAGACTGTATTTGGTATAAAAAAGGCTGCATTTACTTGAAGGTTGCAAAGAGTGTTGTGTTCATGCAAGAGGCAAAATAGATGTGGCATTGTTGTACTTCATTTTCTTTGCATGACTTTTTGCAGCTAAGAATCTGAAGCGCTGACTCTTTAAGGTTGTTTATTAGGCCCTGATTAGGTCTAAGGTGCTGGAGTTTTTCAGATCTCACTCTGGCTTCTGGCCCACATTGTATTTCAAACATTTTCCCAGGTGTCTCTAATCCCCAGATCCCAAGGTTGTTCAGTTATGGTTTGCAGCTGTTGTGGATGTTTTATCAGGTGAAACATTAAAAAAAAAAAGGAAACAGCTGAACGGGTTCAAGCATCCCAACTATACTGCTCTGAAGACTAAACTAGTATCATGTATGTGACAGATGGTGTTCATTTAGCCCTCAATCAAGAGGTTGTACATATGTTTATTATTTAACTTCATATCACTGTACAATGAGACAGACTCTCAGGTTCAAGCTGAAGAAGAGAAGCCAGTTTGTTCACCGTGACTGCAGGTAATCTCCCGTTTAAAAGAACAGCAGAGAAGTGAATAAATAAATTAGGAAGTTTAAGCGGGTTCTAATTCTTTAACACATTTTAGTTACGTCTCTCCTTAAATCTGATTTATTTTTTCCCTCCGTTCTATCTTTAAAGCCGTTATCGTTGTTGTGTAATGCATTTAGCTTAAAGCAGCTGTGTCGCTGTAATTTACAGAAAAACACAAAACAGCTTTAAAATCTGTTTTTATTCTCATAATCGTCTGGTGTAATTGTAACTTGTGCTCGGCGCACACAGCAGGATTGCAGCTTTAATGACAGCATCGTGTTTTCTCCCCCTCACCAAAAAGAGGTGTTAAATACCATCCCACAGCTCTTCTTCATTTTGCATGAATAGAGAAAAAAAACTAAATGTTCAGAGATAATTTGGGTATCATCTGATTTGTCTGTGCAGAGATGAGGCTGGTTTTTGTTTTGTCTTCTGCACAAACCGGCTTGTAGGCCAGAGCTGATTCCTCGCGTTAGAAATGACTGCAAATGTGATTTTCAGATAGCAGCACAGAGGTGGGAGCTAAACGAGTTAAAATAAACTCCTGCAAAGAAAGAGAAAAAGAAAAAAACAGAGCAGGAGTCCAGTAATGTTGTAGATTTTCAGATAGAAAGTTGTGGTTACACTCGACGCTGAAGCAACCGTTTAAAAATAGAGATTTCTCCTCCACAGCAGCACGGGGAGCTAAGCCTGGGGTCTCAGAGGTCCACCTCCAGAAACATTTTGAGGGCCGCACTCTTTGTTTACTGCATTCATGCATGAATTTTTATGGCCCATTTAGTCTCTGTCTGTTCTTTATTCATCTCTCAGTAATGTCATCGGGTTTTTTCAAGACTTTTGAGGGGGGCGATGTATCTGTCCCATCTGAATCAAGTTTTGGCCGAGGCTTTGACAGCTGGTTCAGTAGAGACCTCTTTCGTGAACATAAAACAGACAACCGCAATTAGCGGTTTTCCCTGATTGAGCTCCGTGGAAACCGATGGGGCCGAATCAGCCCGTGGAAACGATCCTTCTCAGCAAAGAGAGAATCCCACAGAGTGAACGAGAGACGTTTTTTCTGCAGCTATAGAAACTCGCTGATTTGTGGTGAAAGGAACAGACCAGCGAGAGCGTCCTGCATTGTCCTTGCAGAATTTCCTCCACCAGACGGAAACTGTCTGTGAACTTCATGGTAGCCACATATGTCACGTTGTGGTGATGTGACAGAGGAAAGGAGCTGCTCGCTTATTAGATCCTTCAGTTCGTCAGCTGAGTGGAAAACAGATGTAGAGCGAAGGAAAAGAGGAGTTTTATTAGAGGCTCTGGTCGTCCGGTTGGTTCCTCATCTGCTCCAGCTCGCTTGTTCTGGCTCTATTTTGGGTGTTGCTGATTCACCGAAGATCAATGTCATGTGTGTCTGTTCGGTGGGCTTTAATTTTCCCAGCATTGATTCTTTCAGTGCTCCGTCAGATAGGAGAGACTCTTCAAATCCAACTGCACCGACACAAAACAAACTCAGCTCTAAGCTCAGAGAGGATCATTTATTTATAATTTTAAGCATTTATTCATAAGTAGGGTTGAAATAGAGAAAGGAGTTCCAGTCTGAAGAAGCGTCTTTGTCAACATGTTGCTTGCAGACTTTCATGTTCATCATCATACTATAACTGAGCTTTAACTCTGAGCTTGAGAATATCCGCCTTTGTTTGCTGTTGTAGATTCAGTTTAGCAACGACCAGCCAACAAGGGTTTCCTTGTGATTTTCCTTGTGAGTCAGGTTTGTCCACAGCAGTGTCTCTCACTGAAGGTATCAAGAAAGTTTTATTATATCACAGTTACATGAATATGATCATAAATGTGTGACTCTGTAAGATCAGACACTAAAGGTTCCTTAAACACGGTGTTCATTTGCATCAAGAAGGTCTTAAATTCAACTCATTATTGGTCATTATTGGTGGCCATGGTGATGACGGAGCACATAGACGCAGCGCCCCCCTCAGGAGACAACAAAAGTGAACGCTTTGAGGTGTCTTGTCCATCCAAGACGTTCATTCAGCAAAACTTGCGACCGGGAGACTTTGCTGGACTTGAGGACAGTGAACGGCGTTTTAATTGCGGAAACATGGAGTCCTATTGGAGACGACGCCGGCAGTTACCCGTGAGAGAAGGAAGCGCCAACGGTACGAACGTAAACACAGGAGGAGGAAGAGAGCCGGGATCCATGCTAAGCTAAAGGCTAAACCTCCAGACCAGCAGGACCGTCCTCCTGCTCTCTAATGTCCGCTCCCTCCACAACAAGCTGGACGTTTGCTGAGAGAAACCCTCAGAGAGTGGAGGGACTGCTGTGTGTCTGCTTTAACAGAAACATGGCTCCATGACAGCATCCCAGACAGACAGACAGCTGGAGGGGATGCAGACAGACAGACAGACAGACAGACAGACAGCTCTGGGCAGCATCCTGTGTGTCTTTGTGTCCCTGAAGACCCACCAGGACCTGAAGAGGTTCGCCATGTTCAATGTGATGGCGGCGTGCGTGAACGCAGCGCCCCCTTCAGGAGACAACGACAGAGAACGTTTAGTGTCTGATCCCAGACGTGCATTTTGCAAAACTTTATGATTGAATAATCCTGAAGAAGCGCTGTCTCATCTTTCCTGTAATACTGTGTGTGTACAGCGAGATGACAATAAACCTGATTTGATTTGGTTTGATTACCCGGCAGATGAACATGAATACAGAGAAAGTTCAATAACTTGGACGTCAGTAATGGCGACAGTTAAACCACTTATCTAGTCAGTTATGATGATTCTGAGAAACGTAATAAAACTGTTCTGAGGAAGTCTGAAATGTTGAGCAGTGGCTTCGTTGTGTTTTGCTCCATGGCACAGGTTACAAAGAACAAACAAAGTTCCTATGAAGCACTTAGACGTCTGCGGCCAATCAGTTACATCTCTACATGAAAAGCCTTTTAATGGGCGCAGCGTCATGGTGGGCGCTGTGTGCCTCACCTGACCACAGTTATTAGTACATTTATTTTTAGTTATTATTCTCCTTCAATTATGTTTCCCGACCCTGAAACAATTTCACTCCCACTCCAAAGCAAACCCCTTCATTTCTGCTGTGACTTGAAATCTGCAGAGCTTTGAAGAGTGAAACACATTTTCCTCAAACTCCCACAGACTGACTCGACTTCCAGGCTATTTGTTCACCAGGCTGATGAAGTGACTGCGGAACGATTAACTTGTGGCTGTTTCAAACTTGTTTTCGGTCAGTTTTTCTTGATCAGAGAGCCGAGGAGATGAACCAGACATTGTTTCTTCAAAGCTCAGAAAAGAAGAAAACACACAGAACAACCCCACTGTTTGTGAGCCTTTAATCACCTTTAAAACAGCGAGCATTGAGTGAGTTCTGCTTTTTTCAGATGTAAGTTTTGGTTCTGAATGCAATCATGAGCCAACATCTCAAATTCCTCTTGATGTGGAGCCATAGATTTACTTGCATAAACTCAAATAAGAGCTGCATCTTTACGTCTGAGTTGAATTAAATCGTTGTTTTGGTGCATAAAGGAAGGATGACAACGGTCTGCTTTGATGTTTGCTCATAAAAGGTGAAAAACCGAAACACACGCGGATTTGTGTTGATCTGCTTGTAAGCTTTTAAGTGGAAACACTTGGCAGCATAAATAGTACAC
>NW_007578181.1:191234-192720 GCF_000690725.1 Stegastes partitus
TGGTCTTTCTTCAGGTGTTCTACCTCCGGTTGGGGACCCACCATATGATATAAATAGAATCACTGGCCGTGCACAGAGAAAACTATTTTTCTACTTTTGTGACGCTTCTCTCACACGACTGAGGTCAAATATAAGGAACAAGTTTAAATGTGATGCAGTCCTGTACAACACCGCCACTGGTTATGACACTTTATGAGCTTGGCAGCTATGGTTGCTGTTTAGTTTCTTAGTTTACCTGTCAACAGGTGCAGAGGTCTGACTGAGAGTTACAGAAAACACTTGGCAGCAATCAGGTTCTAAGGGAGTTAACAGATTGCAGATATAGGCAGGAGATGGACCATTCAACGTTTTAAAAACAAGCAGCGAACTGATTTCTCAAGCTTCCAGGTAAACAACAAAGTGAAGCAAGAGCTGGTGTGATGTTATTGTCTCTCCCTCCATTCTGGAGAAGGTAAGAGCACGTCTGTCTCAGTTGTGCCAAACATTACTGTGAACTACTTCAGCCTCCTTAAGAACATTATTTATGGGAAAATGAGCCCAGAGAGACTGTTTACACTGCTCATGCTGGGAGTAATCATAATGACTTATGATTTAGAGTCATTCATCTTCAGAAAACTGTTCACCACCCAGCTTTTAATTTGTACCAGACAGAACATGATATGTGAAACATCTGTGTCACCAGAGATACAGGTGGGTGTCATCTGCATAGCAGTGGAAATTGATGGAGTGTCTATGGAGCATTTCCCCCTTATGGTAACAGAACACAAAGCTAGAAGGAAGAATTAAAAACTGCAAGCAGAAAACTGTTTGACCAGAGCAGGCTTTAGGCTATGTAAGGCACCAGATTGATATTTTTTCACAAGCCTGATTGTTGCTGTTGGGTCCTGAGCTCCTCTTTCACAGTCCGGCACCAGGTGTTCTTGGGTCGTCCCTGCTTGCGTTTACCTTCTGGTGTCCAATGTAGGGCTGAGCGAGTGGTGCTGCCCTGCTCTCTGCGGGTGTCATGTCCGATCCATCCCCAACGCCTTCGCATGATGATGCTCTCCATGCTCTCTTGGTTACAGCGGGCGAGAAGTTGTTGGCTGGAGATGGTCTCAGGCCAGAGAATATGCAGGAGCCTTCTTAGGTTCAAGGTGGACAACTTGTTCAGGTCACACTCCGTCATCCTCCAGTAGGGGGGAAAGCACACAGCTCTGGTAGTTTGGTGTTGGTGCTGTACTGGGATGACCTCCAAGCGTTGTTCATCATTCATCTGGCTGATCTTCAGGCCTACTTTCTCTTGCATGTGCTGATGGGTGTGCGAGACCAGTGCGAGATCGTCAGCAAAGTCCAGATCTTCAAGCGTTGAGATGAGGGTCCATCTGATGCCACGCCATTGGTCCTCTGTTGTTATCACCCATAACGATGTTGAAAAACAGCGCTGACGTTGAAGATGTTCACCAGAGGAGGTCTTTCATGATCTGAATGGAGCAGAAGCAGCCAGTGA
>NW_007578181.1:193530-199659 GCF_000690725.1 Stegastes partitus
AAAAAAAAAAAAAAAGGGAGCCATGGATTATATACCAAAACACAACACTCATCTCTCCGTCGTCGTTTTGATAAGTAAGTACAGACATTTACTTCTATTCGTGTTTTGCTTTAAAAACTTTCCTTTCCTTTTCTACTACTTTGTGCTGCTGTTGAAATGCTTGGAGGATTTGCCGGCAGCGTGCCACATTAATTGGCTGCTGCGCTTCTGCAGTGTGGAGCTCCTCACAGGGACCACAGGCTGGAGTGTTGTTCCACTTTGGGTTTGATTTTCATGGAGAGCCTGTCTTACGCACACATCCACTCTAAAAAAAAAAAAAAAAAAAAAGGAAAAACGCCATCAGTCGAGGTGTCACACTCTCTTGAGGCACACTGGAGGGATTTTGATTTCCATTAATTAACACTGCAGCATAAGACTTGGCAAGAAATGAAGTCTCATAGCAGTTAGTGGGGCTACACGCTGAATATATATACATCCTACTGTGTGCTGTTGGTGGCAGTGAAGTAATCCAGGTGTTCAATGTTTGATTTGTACATTAAAAAAAGGTCCACTTGTTGGGTAATAAATCCAGATTTCATGTTTATCTGTACCTCTGGTTAACCAGATCTGATTAGGCTTAATGTCCTATGAATGGAGTGTGTGTTTGCGAAGGCATGTCATGTGGAAATTGTCTTGAACTCAGTTGCATCCACTAGAACTGGCTCATTAGCATCGCTGGGACTTCTGATGCAGCACATTAGTTCACCTCCAACATGTCCAGTCTACGTTTGGATCACATGCTGGCGTTGATGGCCAGATATTGGGTTTTAGTTTGATCTGTTGCACTCGCTGCATGTTTTTCCTGAATATTTGCATTAACTCAGCCAATCACCATGAGCCTAAAGAGGGCAGCATATAGCTTACTTCACCTCATCACCAGGTTTTATTTTTTTTTTCCTTTTGCAAGCAAAGGGACCCGTGCAGGAGCCCCTCCCCTCGGCTCTGGTTGTCACGGTTGCTGGATCAGTATAAGTGGCTCTTACTGCAGTCAATCCCAGTGACAGCAGAGTACTGAGGGTGAGCTTTGCCAGAACTCACAGTATTATGTGAGAACCCCTCCTTCCCTCCCTCTCCAGTTGTAAAGCACGTCCAGCTTGCAGCCCACTTGTGAGGAGATTCCCATGTGAGCAAACAGACCTGCTCAGGAACCCAGGAATTATGTTCATACGCTCCTCATTTGTAATCAAGAGAATGCTCCTTTTCTTTGTTGAGTGCATCTGCAGTAGTCACCTAATCGATAACACAAAGGGAGCAACACTCCATGAAGAACAGATGTGTCATTTGCTTTCTTTAGTACAGAACAGTCTGAGCGACACAATAATCCTGCTATAGGAGAAGAAAACGCTCAGGTATGTTTGTATTTCTCTAAACCAGATGTTCTGGTTGTCAGTGTCGTGGCTTTGGTACATTTAGATATAAAAGGGGAAGCACTGTGATTAAAATGAATAATTCACCGCTGCCCAAAGCTGGACATTCGTCAGTGTGGCCTGCTCACAGATCGTTGCTGTTGTTGTTTCCTGTAGTGAAGACAACAGCGGCTCACAGACAGCCGAAGGAAGGACAATGCCAATGTGTTGTGCATTGCTTTATGACATCTGGTGAGTCAGACTAACGCAGATTAATGGCATGTGCCTCGAGGCTGTAGGAGTACTTAGAAGTATCTTAAAGAGATCACAGCACGTCCACAACATGTGACCTCTTGCTGAGAGCCGTTAACTGTCACATAAGTCTTTGTCATGGTAGCTCCAGTGCTCCCTGCTTACCAGCATGGGACTGCCTGGGGTCACTGCAGTGTTAAATACAATCTCCCATCCCATCAAACATTAAGAGGCTCCACCTGTTGGCGCAACCAGGAACTACAGCTAATGTACAAAACATAGCACTTGTTCATGATGTATGTAATTTATTTCCTTACTATATTCTCGTAGGACTGTAATCACCCAACGATTGGTTTGCAGGAAATGAAGCTCTGCATGTCACATCTAGATTAACGGGGCTGCAAGTTGGCTCAGTGGTTAGCACTGTTGCCTCACAGCCAGAAGGTCGCTGGTTCGTGGAGTCTCCATGTTCTCCCCGTGCAGCGTGGGTTCTCTCCGGGTTCTCCGGCTTCCTCCCACAGTCCAGAAACATGCTGAGGTTAATTGGTGATTGTAAATTGTCCGTAGGTGTGAATGTGAGTGTGCTTGGTTGTCTGTCTCTAAGTGTAGCCCTGTGATAGACTGGTTACCTGTCCAGGTGAACCTGCCTTCACCCTGAGTCAGCTGGGATAGACTCCAGCCCCCCATGACCCTGGTGAGGATTAAACGGTGGATAGATAATGAATATCTAGATTAACATAGAAAACAGTGCACTGAGGGCCCTCTGCCTGCTAGCTATTAGCCTAAATGAATTATGAATAAACACACAAAGGTTGTATTTACAAAATCTAAAATAACTTTAACCCCGTAATTGAATACTGAAATTATAACAACAGACTCGAGCTAATTCGGCGTTTATTCATACACTTTATAAAATGTCAACTGTGCATATGTCGTAGCCTCGAGTGCAAAGAATTTAAGAAGAATCCAAATATTCTGATATTTTATATTAAAAAGAAACCCGGTGTTGAGAGGAAGGATTACGGTGAAATAAGAAGGCAAGACATAGGAAGACAAAGGTTCTGCACTGCAGGTTGAAATGTCTGGCAGTGTTTTCAAATTAAATTTATTCAACATGAGCAACCTTTTCTGTCTTTGCTCCATTCTGACATTTATGAAAGTTTATTTGAAAGTACGTAGATTTCTTACTATTATGTCCAAACTCGTTCTGTCCCCGCAGAAGTCGGTTCTCACTCTTTATTAGCACTTTTGTGTCGTGACAGTGACACAAAAACTCCCATTTAGCAGTGTGTGTACTATACAGTAGAAACAACGGCGGTATTAATGTCTGTGTTTCAGACTCTTAACCGGTCCCTCCTCCCCGCCTCCGACAGCAACGCCAAATGCCAAGTCGCATCCTTCAAAATGACACAGAGGGGAGCACTGCCAAAATGCAACTATCCCATTAGTCTTAGAGAGAAACTGCTCCTCGCACTGACTCATGCCGTCGTCTCTACCAACCACTGGGAAACCGCCGCTGATTTCCCAAAAGCGAGCGTCGGAAAGAACGCCTTTTGTTATCGTAAGAGAATTTCAAATATGCCAAAAGATAAGGTATAAAGCGTCTGTTTCCAGCCCGTGATTGCGTCTCACTGCTGCGTGAACCCGTCCAACGTGTCACTCTGCATCTCCTTCCAAAAACAAAGCCCGGATTTATTACATCCTTAGATTTCAGCTGATGCCTCAATTTGGATCAGATGTGAACTTTTATAGTGATAGAACATATTGAATAGATGGAGCCATAAACAACTTCGGCGTTACTTTGTTGAGCAATCCCACTGAGACCAATTGGGCTCTTAAACAAACAAAAAAAAACAACAGTGGAGGGATGTCTGCCATAAAACTGTGAGCTCCGGGATCAGAGATCTCCTGGCTGATAATAACAACTGTTGGATGTGATTTTGATTGTTGATTGAGCAGCAGACAGTGTTAATGCTCAGTGTGTGCGACTTTAATGATCCCACTAATCATCTGTGTTTATTTTGCACCTCTCAGTCCCCATGTGAACGTCAAAGCAACACGATCTGATCTGCACTTAATCAGCAGGGTTTGAATGTAATTATCGTGCGCTATAGATCGTATAGGCAGCTCATCACTGGAGCGATTTAGTTTCAACCTGCTGCGGCTCTTCGTGCTTTGACATTTTAGACGAACTCACTTCCAGCATTTATGTGTTGTTCAGCGTGATTGCAGTCAGATTGAAGCTGTCGGCTGAGCGGGTGACCCATGAGCAGGGCTATAGTTAGCTTTAGTTCCTAACGCAGCGGTTGTGGGTTCAACTCCCTTTGCTGCAGGTCTGTCCCACCATTTCCTGTCTCTTTCTGCTGAAGGCAAAAAGGCCCAAAATATATATAACAGAAGGCCAGAAATTTCCCCTTAGATGATAAAGTGTTCACAACTTTTTTAAAAGATCAGACCAAACATTAAAGGCTGACCCTACCTTGACCTGAGAGGAGCTGGATTGAATCGATTAGTCTGAATTCAGTGCACATTCACTCCAGCATCTGTGAATAAGATAACTCCATTCATCTCACAAGCTGCAGCACTCGCATGTTCTGTGTCTTACTTTTCCCTGGAGAACGTTTCATTTCCTCAGTCTTTTTCCTTTCAGAGTTTCTCTGGCACACTTTAAGGACAGACCGACACAGACCTGCGTGCCTGTTTTATTTAGTTTTTTTTTTCCTTAGAAAGCTGCTCCTGAACCAGCGCTAGTCTATTACAGGAGAATGCTTCCTCCTGTGTCCTTGTGCTGAAGCTGCCGGATGAGAGTCTAATGCCTGTTGTTCAGGTGTAGTTAGAGCGTAATGATGTATCCACAGCCGACAGAAAGACAGAGAGATGGAGGATCAAAGCGGAGCCTCGGGGGCATCGCGCTGCTGCTGCTGCTGCTGCTGCTTGGAAATCAGACAGATGAGCAGCCAGCTGTGCGTCTCTCACATTCAAGGGCGACTGTGGGTTGAGGCGAAGCCGGTCGGATGGTGTTTCTTTTTCTTTTTGTCGCCCAGAACAATTGAAGGCTAGACTGATGGATTAAAAACAGGCCAGTAAGGGAGAAACACGCCATCGAACTGACCTTTGGCGAGAAATGAAGAAAATGAGAGACGTGTTTGACTTGGCTGTGTTTGACTTGGCTGTGGTTAACCAGACGTCTCATTTACACTCCCCGCCAATAGTTAGTTAGTTAGTTAGATGTTTCTTGTCCACCTAATACTCCCTTTTTTAATGTATGGGTGTTTTTTTTTTTCCCATTTTTACTTGTATAGAGTCAATTTTCTTCTTTTTTTTTTTTATAGAAAGCACAAATGAACAAATAAAAAAACGGTATTAGTGTTATTTATAGGATGAGGGGACCCATTTTGATCAGCTTTTTGTAAATGTTGTGTCACATTTTCATACATATCAGGACTGTTCTATTTTTGTTTTTTTTAAATAATTGTGTGCAAATGAAAGACACCATCTATTTTTTTTTTTGGTATGGCTCCTCAACACGTTGCTTTAACGTCTTGTCCTGTCTGTTTGCTCCACGTGTGCATATAAGTGAATCATGGTTTCATTTAGAGCTGCCATTGTTTTAATTATTGATCTAATTTTAGTGAATAAAAATCTCTCCTAACCCCAATGAGATGTCAGTTCACAAGTAGTTTGGGCTGTCATGATATTACTANCCAGAGGAGGTCTTTCATGATATGAATGGAGCAGAAGCAGCCAGTGATGCGATGAGCTGCAGCCGGTAAAATGACCATAAAGTTTAGAAACTGAACCTTGTTGGAATTATTACAGAACTATTGCAGGAGGCAGCATTAACTTTAGCCTGAGGCATCTTATAATTTGGCAACCCAGTGCTGCCTGCATGAATAACGCTAATGGATCACTGTACAAGGGCCCTTCAAAATAAGACTTCTCTTTTTTAAATTTTATTTTATTTTTTTTCAAAGCCCGCACACAAGTCATAATAAATAACTAAACACAACTTCTACAGCTGTTTAATAAATTCTCAGCTATCTAATTGTACGGATTAAAACTTTTTGGGGATATGAACCAGCTGATGTCAGCACCGTTTCTAAAACTGCATTTGGGGCCAAATAGTGGCGATAAAAACACATCCTGTCAGCTGCGCAGAGCAGAGCCTGAATATATGAACAGCACAGCCTTTACAACTGGTGACTAACACACACACACACACACACACACACACACACACACACGGGGCTCAGATAGGGGGAGGGGAGGAGGGTCTGTCGTCACTGGGAGCTGCAGCAGCAGCATCAGCATCACCAGAATGAGTAAGAGTGCGCAACTTGGAGAAATAACTACACAGTCCGGACGTTTGTGTGTTTGTATGTGTGTGCGTCCGCCAGCTGCGCTCCTCACGGCGTCTCCATGAGCGCGTAAAGGTGCCAAAAACCAAAAACAAACCCAACGCGGAGTCTCTGTGGATCTGCCACCGACTACA
>NW_007578181.1:203419-205053 GCF_000690725.1 Stegastes partitus
AAATGTATCCATGCAAATAAGGTATTTCCAAAGAAATTTAGGAGGAGAGATGGTATCGGTATCGGCAGATACTCAAAGTTGAAGTATCGGTATCGGTATCGGAAATCAAAAAGAGGTATCGGTCCATCCCTAGTCTGTAGAAATTAGTAGAAGAATGCTCAGTCAAATTAAACTTTTATTCAGGTTATTGTGTGTTTTGTCTCCTTTTTCCTCTGACAGTCTGTAACCACGACTGCGCTGTACGTTGGATTATTTTTGACATTATCACGTGTGTGTTATTGCCATGAAATCAATATTTCATTTTTCAGACATCAATTATCATCAATGCAAACACATCACAGCAGATCACATCATGAAAAAAAAGGCAGAAGAGGTTCTCATTTGAAAAACTGGAACAGTTTAGCAGCTTTTTTCCTGTCAGATCTACTAACTCACATGTTAACTTAGTGTCTCATCCGTACGGCTCTGTTTGATGCTTTCAAGTTCCAGATTGTCGCACTTCGTACGTCACATATCTGGCAATTTAAAACTGCTTTTTCCTCGCCTGTTTCATGGCTGTGACATTAATTAAAGGCACTGGTGGTTAAAAAAAGAAAGAAAAAAAAAAAACAGTGAAGTTTGTTGTTTACTTGCCCCCATAAAACACACTCGGTAAAAACAGATTAAACTCTCGTGGGTGTTTTCTCTGGAAAGACTCACCGCCGTTGAGTTTTTAAAATTAAATTTCTGGCATTTAAATGACCGTACGATATCACACAGATAACAAGCTCCAGACCCTGGTGGACGGCAATTTTCTGGATAAATAGAGAGAACGTCAAACAGTGACCGTGGATGATGAAACTGGGCGGCTCCCGGTGGAGAACCATCAGTAAGGATTCATCAGGTGAAATGAAACCGTACCAAGAACTTCTTAAGAACAGAACAGATGGCATGCAGTCATTTCTACTGATATATTTAGATTCTCACAGGAAATAGAGCTGAATTAAGTTGCTTCACATTCAGGGGTCTCAGACTCGTAGTGCAGAAAAGCAACGTGGAAGTTCGCTTGGCGATGTTGAACCAAAACACTCTGATTCCCAGTTAAAGTAAAGAGATTCAGGCAGAGCAGTCAGATAGTTTTTTTAAGCCTGTGTGCGAGAATTAATTGGCGACAGTCGGGACCCAGACTGCTGTTATTCTTTCTCTTTATTTCCCCTTCTTCTTCTCTGTTATCAAATCGTAAACAGGATGACTTTTAGGCTGTTCTGGTGCTGGTGCAGGAGCGAACCACATCTTAAATCACAGGGCAGCACATTTATTGGAGTTGCACTAAAGCACAGCGGTGAGTCATATGGGAGACAATGCTGGGTCTGGTTGGTCACGGTGCTTTTTTTTGGGCTCTTGTGCCGAACTGAAAGCGGTGCATGCTTTTTCGGAGACAAGGCCGTTTGATCTCGGTGAAGGAAGGTCAGCCCATTCAGACTGACTTTGTGGTTAGAGATGAGAAGAGCTGCTTCAGTCCCTTTAGAGCCCACTTCCTCAGGATGTGGCCCAGATGTCAGGACAACCAGTATCGACACGAAGAGATTTTATTCCTGAAATTCTCAGTCATGATGCCAATTTTGCGTATTAGAAATGCTTTGAATGAACATGTA
>NW_007578181.1:205679-230889 GCF_000690725.1 Stegastes partitus
AAAAATACCCACATGTCCTACCACATGCTTTCCTGGACATCCTGGACCACAATCCTCTGCCCAGTGACATCACACGTGTCCTGATGTCCCGTATAAACAAGCATGAACCACCCATTTTGCATTCCAGAGTGCTTCGGTTCAAGTTAAAGGCGTTTTATAAAGACAAAGTGTTCTGATTGTACGAATGCTGCATCAGACAGCATGTACTTTGTGTGTCCTCAAAGCAAAAAGAAAATGTGTGATTAGGAGCGCAGCGTCCGCATCGAACTGACTGTGCAGCCGCCGACATGAACGCAAAGTCATTTTTCTCTGAGTGATGGTTTCACATGTAAACACAGCCAAGCACGCAGCACAGATGTTGTCTTTGATTCATACAGGGATTTAGTCGGATAATGTTGTAACATGTAGTCTCAGCGGGCCGGTGGTTTCACTCACTATATCATCCTTAAGTATTAGCGCCTGACAACCCAAACATGTAAATGAAAACAGCTTTACTGCGAGTTCGGTTCTATCAGGAGAGGCGGATGCGTACGCCTCGGTTCCACTGAAGCACCAGAGATGATAAGAAAACACAGGAACACATTCAGTCCTTCATTGGTTTGAAATCGTTATTAAAGTTTCCACCGTTAATGATGAATGCCCCTCGGCGGCATATTTTCCACAGAGCTTTAACCTGATGGCATGAACGATACCATCAGTCACATCAGCCATGCAACAGCAAACATTAAGGACTTTTCTATGGTTGTGGAGACAATGCAGGTCAATTCAGTTCAATTTTATTTATATAGCACCAGTTCACAACACAGGTCATCTCAAGACACTTCACACAGTACGGAAAAGGCTTTTGTGTGGAGAACCCCAACAAAACCATTTCCTTTGGATTCCCTTTGAGCAAACACTTGGTGTCAGTGGGAAGGGAAAAAAAAAAACTTTACTTGAAAGGACAAAAATAAACTTCCGGTAGATCCAGGCTCGGGGAGGGAGGCCATTGGGGGTCGAGAGTGAACAGCAATTAAAGTAATTCACTGGATCTTTAGCTCCTAAGATGCTGGACGTGCATAAAGCCTCTTGTGTTCACTCCTGCAGCCAACATTTGTTTGCTTTTCTTGTGGCTGAGACATTTTAGGGTTCGCAGAAGCAGCTGTTGGAAAAAAAAAAACTGTGAGGCAGTTACATGAATCAGAATTACTCACCTCAAGGGTTTGTAAATTTGTAGTTTGATGACTGTTGGCTAGTTTTTAACGTAGACGCGGTGTGCAGCTCGTAAAGCTGAAGATTTTAACACCTTAGAGAACAAATCCTTTAATCTTTCTGTTTCTGTTTGGGTAACATTTATCAGTAGTTTCCAAATGCAACACAAATCGAGGTTCAAAAATGGTTTAAATGTTTCTCATCTGGGCTGCAAGGTGGCTCAGTGGTTAGCGCCGTTGCCTCGCAGCTAGAAGGTCGCTGGTTTGTGTCCCGGTGAGGACACCCGGGATCTTTCTGCGTGGAGTCTCCATGTTCTCCCCGTGCAGCGTGGGTTCTCTCCGGGTTCTCCGGCTTCCTCCCACAGTCCAGAAACATGCTGAGGTTAATTGGTGATTGTAAATTGTCCGTAGGTGTGAATGTGAGTGTGCTTGGTTGTCTGTCTCTAAGTGTAGCCCTGTGATAGACTGGTTACCTGTCCAGGTGAACCTGCCTTCACCGTGAGTCAGCTGGGATAGACTCCAGCCCCCCATGACCCTAGTGAGGATGAAGGTGTAGAGATGATGGATGTTTCTTATCCGCCACTGCAGACAGCACCTAAAGCTGTAAACAGACCTTCTTTTCTTTTAGTTCTTTTAGCTCTGATTTGTTCTCCACCAGCTTCATTAGAAAACAACTTCATCAGCAGCCATATGTGCCGCTCTGCTCACCAGTTAGTCGTCGGGTTCATCTGCTGCTTGAGCTTCGATGAAAACTGACACTTGTTGCGACTGAGTGAACCAGAACCGTAAAGCTGTCGGCTGTCAAGCTGAAATTATGAGCTGAAATCTGCTAAACCACTCTTGAGGGTAACAGAAGAGTCAAATAGAAATGTGTAGATTTATTACTGCAAGTGATTCACATTTTATTGACAGAAACTGGAGTTAATGTAGCTTTAAGGTTTGGTAATATATAATATTATAATATTAACCACTAGTACTAATAACTAATAGACTATTAAATAAGCAGTCAGTTTGAGACCAAAACCACAAGTTAGACTTTTAGTTTTGATTATGAAGAGTTCTTATTTTATGGATCGAGCGTTTGACTTCTACAAAAAGCCTCATTTCCACATGTATAAAACGTGCTCGTTTCTTCTGCATTAGCATCGTGGTCAGACAGGTTTGATATTATATTTAGAAACAGCCCGAAAAAGGATGTAGCACTTAGCATTACCACAGTAAAAGCTTTTCATCATCACCATCAGCACAAGCTTTTAGTCGGTGCGTTTCTCATTAAAGCAACATGTCGTGTTCCCGTGTCAGCTAAACTTCCCCCAAGTCACCTTGAATTAAAACGCTCATTAACTTCTGTGTGGATTCGTCTTCATATGTGGTTGTGGGAGAGCAGCGGAAAACAGAAGTGATGTATGTCGCAAGAAGATCTCTGCTTTTGTTGGAAGAGGGAGAAGAAAACCCGCGTATCAGCTAAACGAAGCCGAGCTGCAGCCAATTAAATCATAAATTGAATTATGGGCCTTAATTCCTAAATACCAAAAGCCTGATTCACTGCACATGAACGGTTCTTTAGATGTGTGTGTGGACGCAGACGGACCTTCAAGCGTCTCAGGAAAACAGTGCATATTTTATCATGGAGATGCGCGGTCGTCTGGCTGTCGAGTTCTCATGAAACGTAAAAAGGATGTTTCCTCTAAAGAACCAACAACATCCATTTACCGAGACACGGAGCTAAAATGGATAAAAAAAACTCCTGTCTGTAGTTTCTCCATGAGCTCAAAAAAAGTCTCCTCATTGGCTCAGCTTGAAATCACTTAATGGTGTGAATCGATGAACTTAATCACATGACGAGTTGCTAACGATGCGCCCGGTGGTCATGACGCCATTATTGCTTCATTGCAATAAGGTGGAATTAGATCAAAGTCGCATGCAACCAGTTTTTCATGCTGCTTTTCATGCTTTCCTTGTTGCTCAGAAAAAGCCCCCGACTTTAAAATCCACTTCGAACGTCCAAGAACAAGGACGTGTTTTGATCGCAGGGTTTTGAAACATCCAACTGAAAGATGTATTTTATTTGCAAGCCAGGAATAGTGTAACTCAATTAATTGTTGGTCCTTCTGGGAACTGCTCCATTTGTCACCAGTTTGCTTTCATAACCTTTTTTTGGGTTTTTTGTTTTTTTTGGAGTCATTTGTTTGGATTTAAAGCACAGGACGCTTTGTTCCGTGTAAAGTTTTGCTTCGCCGCACAGTCTGAATGTGGGTTTGTAAATCTGGGAGCTCTGTGAAAGACGTCATGCAGGAAATGATTCAGAAATCTCCGTTGGTTCCAGATGAAGAGTCATGTGATGTTGTGTCGTCTGTAATTTACAGCGTATGAACTGTCCAATGTTTTCATGCTCTCAGCCAGCAGGACGGACGGCTCTCGTAGCTTTCACTGTAAATATAACTCACAGTCTAGAGCCGGATTCCTCAGTTAATTTGAAACTAATGTGACGTCTTCCAGGATGCAAATCAATATGAACTGTGTGCTTTATCTAACTCGGCTCAGGTGCCTTGTCTTGGCGGTCTCGCCGGGCCTCGTTCTGGTTGCTAAGCTGCCACCGAACAGCGGACGGGTTTAGAGAATGGAAAACATCTCACCTTTGAAATTTATAAGGTGAATTTGTTGGCAAACCGTCTCTTATTTACACAACCGGCGCGGAGCAACAGTTAGCTCTGATTTGCAGTTGTGGTTCTGGCCATCTGGCAACTCCAAGTCCAGTGTTCACGCTCTTTTGTTGTTGTTGAGCTCCACTAACTCTTGTGGGAAAACTCTGGTTCTTAAAACGCTCCACATGCTGAGAGTGAACAATTTACACCAGGGCAGATAAACTGCACTAAAACTCCCCATTAAAGTCTTAAAAACTGTGTGAATCTTGACATCTTCCGCCCCGGTTAACACATGCAACCCGTTAAACCGTTAGCGTTTAGAAACCCGCAGTACGGTAGGTGGTCCGGAGCCTCAATAGTGGCCCGTGATTAAACTCACATGAATCTAATCCTGAGCAAAGACGAGGAGTTTGCTTCGTTTTCCACCGTAATGAAGGCTGTCAGCAGTTGTTCCCAAGTTGCTTAAGTGTTTATCCTTTATTTGCCTCCGAGCACAAGGCCCACAGTTTGCTGGCCTTGAGAGCGTTCAGGGTTTGCTGCTACATGTCTAATAGCTCGGCTTTCTAATGGCCTCGCTGATGACTGATACGAATGTTTGCAAATGTTTTCCAGACATGTGTGTTCATCTGGAGGTTAAAAGATTAATTATTTGGAGGGAGCAGCGTTTGGACCTCACATCAGAGACAGAACCACAAGTGTGTGAACGCGGTGACGACGTGGTTCAGGTTCAGGTTTAGCATGTGAAATAATAATAATAATAATACGCTGTGAACCGAAATGATATCAGTGGCTAATGTTTTTCCAGCTAAAGATATCGTTTCTGAATAATAATTCATTAAACAGTGTAAACAAGCTGCTCCCTTCTGGATCGGCTCCGGTAGGATTCAGATGTTTTGAGCGTTCGACTTTGTCTCAGCACATCAGACAATTTTCTTTTTTGGGAGGTATTCTTTAACCACAACTGAATTTTTTTAAGTTTAAGGCAGTTTGTCCACCTTTTCCTGCCTTTCATCTTATTTTTATGTTTCAAAATCACAGAGAACCCAGAAATTAGAGTGTAAAACTGAGGAGATTTTACGTTTTATCTTAAATTCTTTTACAAAATCTGATTTAGTAGCAACCTGTAAGAGCTCACAGCACTGATTCCTTCTGTATTAAGACAGAAATAATATCTCCATGCTTTAATCAGTCCCGGTTGTTTAGCATGTGAGTGATGAGGCAGCCTATAAAGGTAAGGTTGCAAGACCAAAGGTAAAAGACCTAAAGACCCGTGCTATGAAAACATGAGCATCTTAGATATCGAGCAACCGCGTTGTATTGATTTAACTTCTCTAAACCAAGAGCAGTGTCATTAGGATTAAACATGTCTTTCAGAGCAGCGTCGCGGCCAAAACAGGCAGCAGCACAACAAACCCAGTTGTAGAAAGGATTAAAGAATTACTTAGAACAATATGAAATCAAAGAACCATAAAAAAAACATTTATCAAACACTCATCACAAGTCATCAATATTGGGGATCCCAACAGGGAGATGTGCGTCAGCCGAAACAGATGAGGCCGCCTGTGACTCATTCAGAACGACTATAAATTCATTTATTCTCCTCCAGAGCGGAGCTTCGCTCTCAAACACCCCGTTTCCACAGTTCACTCTTACTTATGGAGGGTCTTTAAAATGTGACGCTGTACTGTTTTAGCCGTTCTATTTGTCTGTATCTGTATCATAGTGGATCAAATCAGGTTTATTATTGACATTGGAGTCGTGAGGGTGATTCGTCGCTAATTCACTTTAATGAAGATGCCAGCATGCGTTTCCATCGCCATCGAAGTTCAATGTTACAGACGCCACTCGCTTTAAGTAATTAATCAGAAAACCCTCTGTGGTGCTGAAAGCAGACGGCAGCAACTGCTTTTCTTCTGTTTATCTATTCTGCTTTTTCCTAATTTTGTTTAAATGAATAATGTTAAATAGACGCAAACCCGAGTGCTTTACGAATGTTGCATCTCTTGTTTCTGAACATGAGAAGGTTTCAGAAAGCCGTGGTGTCGTTCACGCACTGGGTAAGATGGAGACATAAATAAGATTACGCCAGTGATTAATTCCCCAGACCAGTAATGAGGCTGAACCCCATCATGTGACTCCAGCATGCAATAAGTAAATACGAGCAAGAGTTTTTAAATTTGAGGGAGACCTCCACAGTCATTGTAAAAACAATAAAAATAAAAAATGTGAAAAGGCTGTGAGATGTGGGTTTAGATGGATGGAGTACAGTAGTGTAATCTGTAATTTAGCAAAACAGGATGAAATGGTAAATTAACAGAAAACTGAAAAAATAAAAATCAGGTAAAAATTGTTCTAAAGACGTTCTCATTTTTTTACAGCATAGATAGCTACCAGCTGGAAATTGAAAACTTGGACAATTTGAGACTGAACAATGAACAGGAGTGGTCCCAGGACGGACCCCTGGGGCACACCAATGGATAAGCTAATGAAGCTACCAGTGGACACTGAGTTTGGTTTGTGCCTGATTAATTATCTACATCGTTTTCCGCCCACCTGAGTCTCTCCTGTCATCCACCTCACCTGCTCTCAGTTCTCCAATCAGCTCATCTGCTTCACCTTCCCTCATTCCTCCCGCCTCCAGCTCGTACGTCCCCGATTCCACTCCTCCACTCTTAGATGCGAGGGCAGGGAAGGGCGAGACGCGACGAAGGAGAGGCAACAGGCGTCTTACTAAACGAGACATCCTTGCCTCTGAGCTGTTTGGATTAAATTAAACATGTGGCACAGCTGCTGCGTCTTTGGTTTTTTGTCGCTGCCTGCTGATGTAGTTTTTGATGTGTTCGATGAGCAGAGCGGCGTCGACAGCTTCCAGCGTATATTTACACACGATTCAACTCACGACGTGGCAGAATGTGACAAAAATGTAGAAACGCCTTTGATTTTTTTTATTTATTCAACACGTATTTCCTGTAAAAGTCTAACAAAGTTGTGACACATAAAAGCAAACTATGCAAATAGATCAGGATTGAGTGTTATATATTACGAACATACGCTTGTCAGTCCTGCTCCTATTGTAGTTGGTATATTCCAGCTTTGTGTCATACGTCTTCCACACATCACAACCTTGGAAAAGAATTACACATCCTCACTTAGCTCTCTCTCCTCTTGCCTCGAACTGCGTTTCAGGATTTGAGACATTCTTCGAGATGATGTGCTGAGATCGATTTCACAGGCAGGAGGACACAGGAGACGAGGAGGCTCCTAATAGAGAAATGTTCTCGCTGTTCTCACTTCATGCCTTCGTGCTTCGTTTTGTTACACCCTGCTTCTGCCTCGACCTGTTCCCCGAGATTTCATTTTTCCAGCCTGCCTCCTGTGTCCTGTAGTTGGGCCCTTATATCAGAATTACTGCTGTAAAGCATTAGGAGGGCAGCAGGAAAAGTCCGTTCTTACTGGTTATTTTTGCTGTTAAAAAGTTTTTCTTAATCTGTTTTGGTTCTCTGGTCACTGTTCTGTCAGTAAAAGTTAAGTTACATCCTTCAGCCAAACAGCAGCTACAGTTTTAATTCCTGACATTAAAAGGGTAGTAGTAGTCCTGTTTTTTATTTACCTGTGGACAAAATCAAGCATGTCAACAACAAGACTGAGGCCTCATTTACACGTAGCATAAATGGTGATATTTCAATGCGTTTGGTTTACGCGTAAACGAAGCTACGAGTCATCGAAAACGATCGTATCTGAAAAGTGGAAATTTGGAAAAGGAGGAGGCGGAGTTTGACGCCACAGTGTGCGACAAAAGCATCATCAGTGTCGTATGTGTGCGACCCATGTTTACAGTTACAGTGTCGATCCATCCATGTACGTGGACCTACATGTTCCCCCGTCAGTATTTTCAGGTATTTGAGTTGTTTCATACGCTAACACCACATTCAGGAGTAGCTCCACTTCTCTGAAATGACCCTCGCGAAACTATCGTTGAAGTAACAGGAAGTAATTCATGCAATTTATTTTTCCAGGATTCTGATTGGCTAGCATGGCTTTATGCTTCTCGGTAGACTGCCCCCTTTAGGTCTGGCATGCTCATAGCAGCTCCTAACGACGGGTTTATGCGGGTTTGTGTAAACGAACTGGTGTGAACGACGTTATTTTTGAAAACATTGATCCATTTTTGTAATGTGTAAACATGGCTTCACCCATATTCCTCTAGATTCCACCACCTTTCTGGTCATTTTCTGACAAAACACACTCGATCACCGTAATCACCATAAGATGGAATTTCTCTGTAAGGGATCAATAAAGTATTATTATTATTATTATTATTATTATTATTATTATTATTATTAATCTAAACATCAGCGTGAGTCAGGAAGTGATGTTCTGTATTGTCAAAGCTACTCTAAGCGCTTTACCCCTGAAAGAACAGCACCATCCAACACGTATCTGCTGCTATGTGCTGTGCTTATGTTTAATTTGTCCTGCATGTCTTCTGGTTTATGTGCAAACTCGATGGCGTCAGTGACCCTCGGTGGTGCCGTTTATCTCTCAGTGAAAACAATCTGCGAGTGATTCATTGCGCACGAAAGTGTAACGTCAACCTCCAACAATGAGTTGGACCTCCAGCCCGGGCTGTAGTTTTGCTCAGTTTTATGCTATTTCAGTGTCACTGCTGCCATCAGCATCCGCCTCCCAAGAAAGCTCAAACCTCACACTTTGTGACCAGTTAAGAAGCTTCCCCAGCCAGTTTCTAGACATCTCATTGACTTCACGTCGCTTCTTAGGATTTGGTTTAGTGACAGACACAACGTTTAGAGCCTGAGACGGAGCTTTGATCACTCCGCTTAGCTCCACAGTTATTGTTTTGTTTTATTTCAGTGTATTTTGCTCATTTCCCAGACGTGCTCGTAAATCAAGCCGACGGTTCTGAGTCACACTTGAATGTGTTCAGAACTGCAAGTAATTACAAAAGCTCAATCACACTGGAGGGCTGCGTAACAAGAACAAGAGTAAAGTGTTTGTAGCTGAAGCCAGTGAGCATGTTTATTATCTGAACACGTGAAGCATCACCTTTGAATTCTCTGCATAGTGAGCTTCTGTATGTTTGTGGACACGCTGGTCTGAGTACATGTTGTGTATATTGTGTATTCTGCGTCTGCTTTATCACAACTTTGCCTTCTTGATGAGCTCCACTTTACGCCAACATCTGTCTTCATTTTTCATTCTTTTTAGCGAAGCTGTCACTGGACACTTTGGATCCTAGTTCATGTGTTTTCTCAGAGGGAATGAGGGATCAGACCTGGGAAGGGATGATAGATTTGAGGCGGATCAGGACTTTCTTTTGCAGCTGGTCAGAGATGAAGGTTTTCTCGTTACAGATGATGATTAAAGAACATGGAGATGAACTGTTACGCTTCCAAACGTATTTTCATGCCTGAGGCCAGAGGCTTCAGGTTGTCCATCAGTCCTATTCTCGTGATTGCATTATCTCCAGATTGCCTTCAGGGGATTTTCCTTAAATTTAGTGCTTTGACTCGAATGAACTGATTCGATTTTGATCGTCAAATGTTGCTCAAACTTTTTTGGTCATAACTCCAGAATTCATTCTTTATTTATGACAAAATGTCGTGCGAAATGCTAAAAGGATCAAACAATGACGTGATTAGATTTGATATTCCAAAGGTCAATCACTACATTTGGACGTGGTTGTCAATTACAATTTGACTCGTTGGTGGAGACATCCAGACATGAGGTTGTGATTCTGGTTTATTTTGGTAGATTTTTTATTTTTTCCCTACTTGGTGCATGAATAAACTTCACTGAGGGTCAAATGTACATTAGTCATGGTAACGTGGCTTTATGGATGTTAATGTCAGCCCACTGGTTTACACTGAGATATGTCCATAAGAATACATCAGATCAGGTTTTTATAAACACTGTGGCTTTCAGTCCCAGAGCTTTGGGGACTTTTCTTCGTCACAAAGCACAACAAGTGTTGGATGGTGTGTTAGCATTGCTACTGTGAGCAGGTTAGCATGCTGATACTTGAATGAAGTTAAAGGTTAAAGATTAGCTAAATGATTTCTTTGATGTCGTGCGTACCGTAAGGAGAAGCTGAAGAAATATGTGAGAAGTCGGCCTTGTGCTGACATGAGTTGTACAGAAGTGTCTGGATGAGTGTCACTAGTGTCAGATCTCACATGGAGTCCAGATAGTGGTGGTGGAATAGATGTGAGGAAAGATGCCAGAGACCTGACTGGGTGTGATATGATTCAGGACTACTGAAGTGAAAACACGTTGTAAAATTACGTTGTGAATTGTCTGTACTTCTGTAGCAGCTTCTTAACCTTAGACAGGGATGAAGAAAGTCGCTCTCTTTTCTTGTGATGGTCACCAGACCCTTTGATTCCACCACATTGTGTTCATTGTTCTCTTACCTCCTGTCATTGATCAGCAACTGTATGCTAGCTAACCACTATTCATATCAATATGTACATCCAGGCCGTCCCTACCCTCTGACATACCCTATAGAAGGTGTAAATGTTCTGTGTCGGCTAACCTTCACAGACTCGTGCTCCATGCTGGTGAGACCACCGTATACCAGAATACTAAAAAACACCCACTACAGCAAACTTCACATGAGGACTATGGGTACATTTTCTTCAACACTAGGTTCATACCACTGCAAGGTGCTCGCCTGCCATCGGGAGAAACTCGGAGGTCTTGCCCAAGGACACATGGACGCATGGAGGGTGTGGGGATCAAACCACCGACCTTCCAATTAGGGGACGACTCCCTCCACCGCATGAGCCGCAGTTGCCCCGGATGACATCTAGAAGAGTTTTATTGGCTTAGAGACCGAGGTTGTAGCTCAATTGGATTGGTTTAACGGCGGGAGGAACAGCTGATGTGATGGGATGAAAGTGTAACTGGATAGTGATAATCTTCTAACTGAACTAAGCTTGATTTAGCTCAGAGCACAACTGTATGATATTTATGGGATGCCACTTTGATCACATTGGGAGTGAATGTGTACAATACACACGGCATAGCAGGTGAACGTGTGCGTGACCTTTTCATTCTGAAGCTACGATTTAAGCGGCCAATATTCACACAATTTCCCAAAAAGCTTTGTGAAAAGTTCCCTGATGTCTTTGGTGTTTTACATTTCCAGGCGGTGTGAACTAAATCCTCTGAGTTGAGACGTTGGGCGATAGCTGCTGGGAGAGTCGAGGGCATTAGGGGGCGACCAGGTCTATCAGTGACAACATGGTTAGATTGCTGACTTTTCTTTTCCTGAACGACATCAAGATGGTTTTCTTAAGCTGCTCCAGATCTGCCACTTCCACTGCAAAGCTCCTGCCTTGAACCCACTGACACCCTGCCCGGCTTGACGGCCTGCCGGTCGGGACCAGAGACAACCTTCGCTTTCGGCAGAACTGAAAGCTTTCAGCAGCCTGCGGTGTGCTGACACTGCAGCCGGCATCCTGGACGGTCATCAAAGAAACTAACTGCTCTGCTGGCTGATGAGGAGATCAATAATTTACTCCCTCCTTTTCCTCTTTTCCATGAAAGAGAATGTCTTAGAGTTGTTTTTTTTTTCTCCCCAAACTGAGCGAGGAAATGAAAAGAAGTTTAAATTCTCTGGGATTCCCCAGAACCTCTTATGTTATGTTAATAATAGCCTGTTGATGTCTTTACTTTTGGCCCAATCCCCCCTCTCTTTTGAAGACTTTAATTTTTCCGGTTTCCGTCTTCAGGAATCTATCCATAGCCGCTTTTATTCCATAATTACCACTGAATGGCTTGGCTGCCATTCAGCGACGTGACCTCTCGCCTCCTAATCGTCAGCATCACTAACTGCTTTTAATAAACAGTCCTTTTAATAATTCAATTTGTCCTGCTCGACTCGCTTGACCTCGCCCCAGAGGCACCCGGGAACAGTCGTGTCACTGTTTGCGGGGTTTGAGCTGCGATGACCCACTGAGATGTGGGATCGTCTCCCTCGCTGTTTGCCAGTCATGCTAGTTAGCGTGTTGAATGTCACGTCACGTGTAAAGAGCCCCCCCTCCGACTCCTCCAGCGTGTTATTCAGCAGCCGTGTCAACAAGCTTTGTCCAGAATAACACCAAGTCTGTCAGTTGTTTGTGCTGAAGTGAGGGATTATATCTATATATATGTATACGTCTCTATCCAGCTGCTTCTCTAGAGAGAGAGACAGAGACAATCTTTAAATTGTGATGTGCTGAAGAAGATGAGTCCTGCACAGTATTTGTTTTGTGCAATAAGCTACCAGGTCAAACCAAATGATCCACGCTGTAGACGTAGTGAAAAGCCTGATGATGTCAACCAGAGCTAATGGACCGGTCACACAAATGTGCCGCCACAAGAATTTCAATCAAGCTGAGTGTGTTGCGTAACAGAAGTGAGCGGTGCGTTTGAAGGGTTCTGATCATTGGTAAATCAAATTCCACGTATTGAAGCCGCCACACTGTAAATAAATAAATGTTTGAGTTGATATCGGAAGTTGTGCTGCTGCTGCTGCTGCGCTCCGTCCTGAAGGTGAAGCGGTGCCAGAAGCCCACTTTGTTCTATTAAAGGTTTACATCTGGAGCCAGAACCAGAACCAGGGAGCTGGAGAGTGTGTGGCTGTAATATATGCGCTCATCTGGTTTAAAGTGATCAAGGTTTCAGTCGTTGAGATGAAGAAGTCACTGGAAAATGCTCGAGTCAGTTGTAGGATTTTATACGTAAAGTTATGATTTCAGTGTAAATGAGACTATAAATCATGTTTGCTTATTTTAATTTGCTCATTTACGTTGATTTTTATGATATTATTGCTCGTTTGTATGTATTTCCATCCTGTGTTTGTCGACATTTCTCTGCTTTTTGCCCTCAAACTAACCAGCAGACCAACAGTCATGTCTCTGCACCAAGAACTTTATATTTTATATTTATATTTGCATCCTCTTTTTTTTTTCTTTTTTCCATATTTGGACCAAACCACCAGAACAAATTCCTCGTATTGTGTAAAGTAAACACACATGGACAGAATAGTTGGTACCCCTCAGTTAATGAAAGAAAAACCCACAGAATGGTCACAGAAATAAAATGAATCTGACAAGTTGTGGGACAAAATATTAAGTTAAGGTACCATCATTTTTGTCCAGGCCTGTTTCATGAGTTTATTTTTTTTTAAATAATTCTGTTGAGCCGCGGTTCAAAAGCAACGCCTGATTTTCATTCGTTCATTTTCATAGAATTTTTATTTATTATTACTTTTGTCAGATTCAAGTTATTTCTGTGACCGTTGTGGGTTTTTCTGTCATTAACTCAGAGGTACCAACAATTTTGGATTCCTTTGTTCTCTTTTTTCACCTGAACAAAAGAGAAAAACTTATATTTTTAAGCTCAACACTGGAACTACAATAACAGCTTAAAGTGCGACTGAAGCCGGTGGAATGATTAAATGACCTGCTCACATCTCGTCTAACGTCTTCTCTGTGTCTGTGGGTGTCTCTCCTCAGTGGGCTGTACCTGCCACGCTCTGTTCGACCGGTTCCTGGAGGAGAGCCACTCTGATCAGCTGTTTCCTCGGCACCTGGAAGACGACAGTCAAAGTAAGAGTCGTGATGCTCGCCGGTGCTTACGTACAAACAGAAAGCACGTGTTCCCTCGAGCACATGTGTGATTATTACGATCACTCGCAGTAATTACACGCTTCAGAATGAGTATTTATTTGAAGGGCACCCGAGAGACTGAAATCTGTTTAAAGGGCAACAACGACTATATTGCCAATTATCCACCGAGAGAGTCTTGACCTTTGCGGAGCAGAAAACTACCCGGCATGAATTTCAAGTGCAAGTTTGACTCGAGTTGTAGCAGCACAGCTCTTCATAGACGATGAACACAATCGTACACTCACACCACGAAGCTGTTTTTTAAAAATATCATTTGAAACTCCAAAAAATGTTTAATGAAGTTTCTGTGTTTTAACCCTGGAGGGAGTCCGGTGGCTGTTTGCCAGTTTCCTCTCCAGCCATCACATGATGTCCTGAATGCCTCGTCCGTCCCCGTCCTGCTCATCAGCGCCTCAGACAGACACACAATCACTCAAGTTTTTACAAAGGATCCGTCTGTTTGGCTGCTAAACAGATTTTGGGCTTAAATTAAGTTTACTGGAAACTTACGGCGTGAGCCAGACGTGGTTGGTCTGAGCTGCAGGTCACCGTCCAGGTGTAGAAGCAGACGTTCTAAAAGTTGTATTAGATTATTTTTTAAATATTTTGCAGTTCTTTTCCATGAACTGATGCATTTAACCAGTCTGTAGATCCTCAGTCCAACAGCTCACGTGTGATAATAATCAGTAAACAGCAACCAAACAGAAGAGTCCAGATGGTCCGTGATGACGCTCCGCGGGTTCCGTCCGCATGTTTAGATTTTCTCAGGGCGATGTTTTCTCAAGAACATCTTGAAATGTATTTCTCATAACTCACCCGCCAGCCCACACCGCCATCAAACACAAAGACGTCCTCTTTATTTATCCCCCTTTCTGGAATTCTGGCTCATTTTTGAGGAGCAACGCACACTGTTTGTGCGCTTTAAAGTTTTGTTGACAAGTTGGGTTTCAAAAAGTCTTCGTTCCATGTGTTAAATTTAGTACGATTTTGTGCTTTTAAGCCTCTCAGAACAGGCATATTTCATCAAAGTAGCGCGCCGCCCTGCCAATATGTACTGCAGTTGAGAATTTAAGCATTGCTTTGGTCTTTTATTAAATTTATTGTCATGCGTACAGAAGACAGGCAATACCACGACATCAACGGCTGTCATTGCTGTTTGTTTTTTAATCTATAATATTTTATGTGTTGCAGTTACTTCGTGTGATTTCGAGTCGCTGTGTCTCTGGACCTTGTCAAACAACAGCACCCACAGCGACTGGTCGGTGGCGTCACCGCGGCGACCGGCCGGGATGCTGCCGGTGACGGACCACTCTGTGGGGAGCTCTGATGGTAAGAAGCTAAACGAGTGCTCCAGGATGCCGCTCACTCCTTCTTCTTCTATGAAGCATAATTAAAGTTATACTCAGAAGTGCAGTTTGAAAGAGTTTACTTCTGTGTTTGATATTCTAATGCACAGTCGGAGGTTTGTTGAATGATCTACGGCGGTGACAGCGTTATGAGGTCGCTATAAAACAGTCAAGCATGAATTTTCTACTTTGCTTTATCGCCTCGTAGGCCACTTCCTCCTCCTGAGCTTTTCACCTGCTGCTGCCGTCGCCGCTGGGAGATGTGAATACAACTTAACCAGTCCGGTTTTGCCAGCGAGCAGCAGGCAGTGCGTCCTGCGTGTTGCGCTGTACGAGGCCGGTCCGACGGCGGGGAACCTCACCGTCCTCATCAAGCCGGTTCTCTCGGGTTCAGCCGTTCACTCCGACGTCGTCCACAGCAGGAGAGGAGATCGCCGCAGGTCAGCCAACACGAAATATCTCAAGAACTCAGAAGAAGCTTCCTGCTCATTGTGGTGGTCGTCTGTCGATGGCCCGTAAAAAGTGTTCACCTCCCCCTGAAGTTTAGTTTTAACGCTGAATCACATCAAAGTAAAAACAGATTTCCAATAATTACAAACACTTACGCAATCACGTTTTATATTTGGAATGAGCTGACCTTGCTTTGTTGAAATCTGTTTTCATTTTGACGTGAAAAAAAGTCGTATTTTTATTCGTCTCCAAATCACCAAATAAAACTCACCATGATTCAGTAACGAAAAACAATAGAAGGGGAAACCTCCTAACGGGAGTGAATGCGTTTTATAGGCGCTTACATCTGTGTGTGCAGCTCAGCAACGTCCGTTCACCAAAACCCTGCGTCTTCACTGATTGGAGAGCTCATCAAGTCCAGGTCTTGCTTGTAAAGTGAATAAAAGGTAAAATGAGAAGTGACGCGGCCTTCAGACTCCACAAGGGCACAGGAGCTAATACGTTTTAGCTCTGTGGTAGTAAAGTTTAAAAAAGGAGCATTTTCTTTAGCTGCCATGTGGGACAAACTGTAGCGCTGTGAGGAACCGAGGTCCCCCGAGTGGTTCTTTGAGAAATGCAGACAGGTACTTCCTATTGATCTAATGCTGAAGCACAGAGCAGCTAAAAGCATTCTCGTCTCTGGATGCAGACTGGAAATGAATTTATATGTAATTGGTTAGGACAGAAGAGGGATGGATGGGCATGTGCAATAAGTTTGTCCGCTTGCTTTGTTAGTGCCTGCGCAGTAATGGACTGTGCAATCCCATTATGAGGCACAAACAGACAGTGGTTACGTTCATTAGGCATGCTGTTCATCCCATACAAACCAGTGGATGTACAGCGCTGAACACATTTACTAGAGAAGCACTTGATGATGCTGGATGGTCTCTGAGACAAACAGGGGAAGATGTAAAGTGTTCTCAGGTATACTTTGAAGTCGTTTGTAGAGACTGGTGCTGAAAAACACTCCAAGGAAAAGGCAGGAAACAAAAGTTCACTGGAGCAGATGTCAAGATTTTAAGTAGGAAGATGAAAGCTTCCAGATCAGAGTCTGAGGAAGTCTCCAGAATGACCGTAAGCAGACGACTGATGCAACAAGCTGCTAAGAAGCCATTACTGAAGCCCGCAAACGTCCAGAAACGTCTCAGATTCACCAGCGAGCACAAACACTGGACTGTTGGTGACTGGAAGAGGGTACTCTGGAAGGATGGGTCCAAGTTGGACCTCTTTGGTCGGCATTGCTGGAGGAAGCTGGAGAACATTTTGATGCCAAACACAATGGAGACTCCATTATGGTACGGGGTGGCATTTGTGGAAACGGCGTGAGCAAATTAGTAAAAATCGACGGTATCATGAACACGACCACAACAACCTGGTGCATCATTGAATCCCTTCTGGACTGAACCTGATTGGTCGTGGATTCATACACCAACAAGACAATGAGCCCAAGCAGACGTCAAAGCTGTCCATCCATCCATTCATCATCTATACACCTTAGGAGCTGGAGTCTATCCCAGCTGACTCAGGGTGAAGGCAGGTTCACCTGGACAGGTAACCAGTCTATCACAGGGCTACACTTAGAGACAGACAACCAAGCACACTCACATTCACACCTACGGACAATTTACAATCACCAATTAACCTCAGCATGTTTCTGGACTGTGGGAGGAAGCCGGAGAACCCGGAGAGAACCCACGCTGCACAGGGAGAACATGGAGACTCCACGCAGGAAGATCCCGGGTGTCCTCACCGGAACGCAAAACACTAAAAAAAAAAAACACGCCAGAAAAACTGCAGCCTGTTATTAGGCCAAAGGAGGCCACACAGAATATTAAGGTTTTATATTATTATGTGTGAAAGGGGACTAATTAGTTGTTTCAGTTTATTTGCCAAATAAATAATAACATTAACAGCAAGTTTTTGAAAGATTTCTAGAGTATTTCTGTTTTCTTGTTTTTGTGACGGGTGTCTCATGAACTTGTTAAGCGCCGTAACCTCTTGATCCGCTCTTGGTTTAAAGCACAGCGACACATCTTTGCTGCGATGTTTCACCTGCACAGAGGAGCATTATTCCTGTGAAACGAGGCTTAATGACCATAGAAATTACCCTGTGGGTGCATTATCTTGACTTCCCTGTACGGTGTGTTCGATGCTGTGGCAGCTTACGGGTATTTTTAGAACCGGAGTCAGAGAGGTGAAGGGAAGCGTAGTGAAGGCGCTGTCACAGGTACAAGGCGGCATTCTGAGGTCGTACAATAAAAAAAAAAAAGAAAGAATAGTTCAGCTGCGGGTGAACTCTAATCCATGGTGCCGTCTATAATCACAGCATCGTGGTGCTGCAGCTTTGTGAAAATTGTGGCTTGTCAGGTGGATGCTGCATGTTAAAGGCCCCCCGTGGAGCAGCAGAGTGGCAGCGAAGGGTTTTGTCTTTCCTGGAAATTACAGTTGACGCGCGCACAGGGATGATTATGTTGCATGTGTCAGCGTGTAGCGTTATATTTCTGTCGACAGCGTGCGGACAACGGCAGCAGCTACACGCCAGAAAAGGTGACGGTGTGCTAAAAAAAGAACAAATGAGTCAGAGGAAGCAGATCGATGCATCAGAAATAAAGAAGTGACACAAAACTACACGGCATTCCTCCTCCACACCAGGTTTATTCCTGCAAAATTCCTAGAAAAATATATATTTAAAACTCCAGATTTCAGTTCAGTCACATATGAAAGTTAAAGGAAAATAACTTTATTTTCATGTTTGTGACCAATTAGTTCTGTTCTGTTTTTATGTTTTGTTTTATCACGACTACATAGTTCAGAAAATATCACCAGTTGACTTCTGCGTTATTAACTTATTTGTTCATTTGTGCTCAAAAATGTGACGTTTTTTATGACGGCTTTATTTTTTGTTCATATTTCAGCAAATCAGAGACTATTTAATCTAATTGTCTGATGTGCTGTTTCTGAAGGAACGGCATGATGAGAGTCAGAACAGTCAAAAAAATGTGCTAAAAGTGGGTCAACAGAACTGAAAAATCTCAGAAAATATTTGATATATCAACCTAAAATTATCCCAATTTTACACAATAAACAATTCAGGCAAATCGGAGCTGATTGAGCAGAAACATCTGAGAGGGAAAAACTCTGCTGGGTGGAAAAGTGAGGATTGTGTAAAGCAGTGTGTTCAGAGTAAAGGCTGAGCTGCACTGTTTGAGTTTTACCTGCTGCTCAGATAGATGCAAAGGTTTAATTCTGAAGGCAGCAGAGGACAAAACAATAATGATTTACAGCATCATATACAGCAAGAGGGCGAAGCCAGTAAAGAAAGAAAAATGACCTGTTTACACATTTTAAACGTTTTTTTCTCCTCCCCAATCCCAAAGCAGCTTTAACAGGATGTAAAAGACGTTCTGACGTCCTACAGATGTCTTTTCTCTGTGGTGGCTTCATGCAGGGCGGAGTGGGAGGTTCTGGAGAGCGCCATCGGCCTGGTGGACGAACCCTTCCAGGTGACGCTGCTCTACTCGTCCTGTGCAGCAGGAGACGGAGCCGCTGTGGCGCTGGACTCTCTGGAGTTCACAGACTGTGAATCGGGTGAGTTCAGCTGTGATCAGACGTTTCCACTCAAACCAGATGCTGTAATGGCTGCTTCCTCTGATAAGCATCTTAGAGGGAACCAGCTGGACACTTGATTTGACTTACAGATGCACATCTGGAAACATATTGTGTAACGTTTCCAGAGCGGCGAGGAACGCTGGACGGCTTCTCTCTGCAGATTATCCAATTGCTTGTTGACATATTGTTTTTGCAGCTTTATTCAACTAAACTTTTGCTCAAAGTGGCTAATACACTCATTCATGTGTTGATGAATGTCAGCATGCAAAAGATTTGTCAAGAAAATGATATTTATTGAAAGTTGTTGGAGGTGAATTTGCTGTCTGACCTGATGAGCAGTAGCTTCACATTTCTTCTGCTGCCTGCAATACAGACCAGTGATTCTTGTGTTAGACTAAGCTGTTCTCTAAATGTCGCTTCATGTCTGTAAATTTTAAATTAAAAATGATCCCAGTTTGCTCTAAAAGCCCTTTTGCTTGCAGCTTGTGAGGAGACTAATTCTAACTCTGTGCTCTTGTTTAAGTCACTTCTTAAAACACATTTTTATCTGAAAGCTTTTCCTGATTTTATCTAAACTTTAAGTTTTATAGCTTCCTGCTTTATTTGTGTGCTTCCTCCTTCTATCAATGGTTCTGTGTGCTTATTGCATTTTAATTTATTTTTATTGGAAAGCACATTCATTTTAATTGCTCTATAAATAAAGTTTATTATTCTTATTATAAGGCAGCGCTCCAGTACTGTGTAACCATTCACCTGTTGTGTGCTTTGCTGGGATGCAGATCATCAGGACGACGAGCAGAACGCAGCCTGTGAGGAATCCTTCCACTGTGAAAACTCAGGAGGCTGCATCGACCAGAGCCAAGTGTGCAACTTCCACACGGACTGTCCGTTAGGAGAGGACGAGGGCTTCACCTGTGGTGAGGTTTTACTTTTTTAAAAAGAAAAAGAAAACTGGTTGTGCTGACATCCCACATATAGGGGCTATAGCTCCCTGACGCAGCAGTCGTGGGTTCGAATCCCACTCATGACCCTTTGCTGCAGGTCCTTCCCCCACTTTCCTGTCTCTCTTTCAACAGTCCTATCTAATAAAGGCCAAAAAATATCTTTAAAAAAGGAAAAATAAAACCACTGGATGCAGAATAGGTTTTGTTAGGATGAATGATTTTGAGTCAGGTTTGATGTGCGGCGCTGCATCGTGTCTGAAAGAGTCGATAAAGTATGTATGAGTGGATGAAGAGCAGCTTAGGGTGCAGCAGTCCTGAAGCAGAAAGCAGCCTCATTGACGGCCTGTAATCCATTTGCATTAGCTGTATAAAATTTAAATCCATGATAAACTGTTAATCCTTTGACCAGAGGGGCCAGATTATTTCATGCCAAGAGCCGTAAGTTTGGGGAGGAACTATTACATCGATATTTGAAGCCTGTCCGATGATCATTTGCATCAAAATGTTTTCACCAGCTTGTGTTTTTTTCTTTCTTTCATTAGCTGGGAATTATTTTATTGTCTTGTTACGAATACGATGTGTTTTTTTCCCCACAATTATCATTTTGAATATCTCATCTAAACTCAAGACATTCAGCCGCTGATGGGAGCCTGTCGGGTTTCAGATACGTGCATCGTGGGTTTAATGTTTTGATAAATTAGCCGCACAGAACGTGTGTTTTCAGACAGTCGGTCTCTTTCATTTCCTTCCACTTCACAGTGTAAAATATAACAAGCTCGCTCTCTCTCTTTGAAAACATCAGTCACTCTGCCGAGAATCAAAAGGCCGCGCTTCGCTCGCTAATGAAATCAATGCAGTCAGGGCTGCTTAGACTCCGTGAGTTGTGGTTCCCGGAGGGTGAGGAGCGAGGTCACAGCGGAGGAGTCGTTTTTTTTCAATGGAGTAAGATCTATCTGTGTGAGTGCTCGCAAAATGCCCCCTTTGTGATGTAAGGCTAAAACGGCCCGCTGTGACATTTCATAAAATGGCTTTTTGTCGTTTCACTCAGTTTGAGATGTAAAGATTGACGTCGGTTTATTCTCTGAGCTCGGTGGAGAGATGACTGACATGTTTAGTTTACCTTGTTTTAGAGAGCAGCGTGTCCTACTTACAGAGGTTTGTTCTTTGTAGTTGCAGAACATATTGAAATTAAAAATACAACGTGCACTTTCAATCGCAACCAAGTTGTTTTTGTGCCGGATATGAAGACCGTCTCATGTGAATGTAAAAATGCAAAACAAGGATATTTTCCAGAGTCTTTGAGGAGTCAGGACGCTCTGACCTGCAGATGCACTCCAGATAGAACGATAACACGTAGCATGGACACACATTTTCACATTAACAAATACCCTCCTCATATCAGTCTAGCATGTAGCTCTTGCTTTGGAAGAATCAGAGGTAGAGGATGAACTTTATATCGCTGTGAAGCATGCTAACAGTCTGCTTCCTTCCCAGATGCTCTTCCCTTTGGCTCGTACTGCTCATTTGAAGGGGATTCCTGCGGTTGGTCGACGTCCAGCCAGCGCTCGGGCTGGAGGAGGGTGGCTGGAGATGAGCTTCTGGAGAAAGAAGACATGCAGGGCGTCACTCTGCAGAGCACACCAGGTTGGCAGGGTTTGCTCTATGTGTGAATTATAGGCTGGTGTTATTACTGTTCCTTTAGTGGATCTCTTTCCGTTATGAGGATTTATTGTGGAACGGGGAGATGTCACAACAGCCTAGTTTGTTTAAAGATTCATAGATCACCTTTTCTTTAATGGGAGGGGATGAATACATTTGACTGTGTTTGTTAAATTTTTGGCTTAAAGAATACAAAAAAAACAAACTAATGACCTAGAAGGAACATGGCGTGGTTAATGCTGTGCCGTGCCACCAGGGCACTTCCTGTTTCTGCAGGTAACAGAGAGTAACTCTGTCCAAGAGGCGTCCATTCATAGCTTCTTCTTCCCTCGTCCGGTCTCCACGGCCGCCTGCCAGGTGAGTCACTAACCCAGACCGAGTCATTGAGTTTTTTTATTTGAGTGTCTTTGTTGTTTTTCTCTCTGTGCAGCAGCGCTTTAGCTCAAATCGTATTAAATGTCTCTCCACGTTCTGCCTCTGCGTTGGTGTAGATGCGCTTCTCTCTGTACATGTATGGAGAGTTTAATGGTTCGCTGCTCGTGGCCATAGAGGAGAACGGGACCAGCACCGCTTCGCTGGTCTGGGAGAGAAATGGGCAGTGGACAGATGACTGGGTGGACGTCGCCCTGCAGCTGACTGGTCTTCATCACGGGTGTGTCATAAGAAAACAAAAGAGTAGAAGAGTGAATGATTTTTATAAACATGAAACGCTACAGGGCTGACAGGTGGGAAGAAACCTCCACTGTGTTCGATCCTGACTGGTCCTGTCTCCATGTCAGGGATAATAAGGAGTTAAAGTTTCTCTTGCTCCTGCTTTGGAGATGCTCATACGTTCAATGCTGCAGTTACGTAATAAACTCAGAGGAAAGACTCCAAACTGAACTTCAGCTCTTGTTAACATTTGGCGAAAACTCAGATTACATTTGTTAGTCTCTTTAATCAGAATCATCGTTAGTTTTTTTGTTGGTTTGTTTGCTTTTTGCAGTAAAGTTTTAATTTTAAGGACATTTCAGTTTGTTAAAGATGTGAAATTGTAACATAAATTTAATCAGAAAAGACGTTACTGTGCTAAAATCTAGAAAAAGCCTTCTTTCCTAAATCACTTCAAGTCCATTAATTCAATGGCCTGTATTTCAGACTTATAGCGTTTTGAAAGTGTGACTTACTAAGTTAAATATTTTCCTTTCTGTAGTTTTCTGTGTCAGTGATGGTGAAGGTTGAGGAAGAGTTCATCCTTTAGACTGGATATAATCATATTTACTTCTGTCAGTAAAGAATATTTGATTATTCTTTACACTGAGCAGTTTTGTGCACTTAGTCTTGTTGTATTGACATAAAGCCGTGAACTGTGAGCCTCTGATATAGGACTGCTTCCCTCCAGGTTCCATGTGAAGGTGACGGCTGTGTGGGGAGAAGGCTCCAGCGCTGACGTGGCCCTTGATGACATTGCAATCGGAGCGGCGTGCTTCACCACAGGTAAACTGTGACGGCGATGATAGACGCCATTATTTCTGGTCTAATGTATATTTGAGGCAACAATTAAGTGAAGCTAAAAAAAACCTGTTCTCGTCCGTCTTGTTTTGCCTCACGCCGCTCGTCTTTACTTTTCGAAATGATCTTCAGACGATCAAAGTTCTGCTGAACGAGGCGGAGAACGAAGGAGCACAGCGAGTCTAGACTGCTGCTTTTTCCTTCAGAGCTGCAGCGATCTGTCTCCGGTCGTTTGTTTGAGGCCCTGTTTCAGTGATTGGTTGTGACACGAGGGTAACCGACGTCTAACGATTTGCTGCAAATGCAGCACCGCAATACGACAACACTGCTGCCAACATTCCTGTGTGCTCTCTTGCTGCC
Source organism: Stegastes partitus (assembly GCF_000690725.1). Lineage (NCBI taxonomy): Eukaryota > Metazoa > Chordata > Actinopteri > Pomacentridae > Stegastes > Stegastes partitus. The sequence goes on from NW_007578181.1 coordinate 229,087, forward strand.
TTGTAGGTTTTGAATCTTACAAGCCTCTTCAGAGCCAGAGTTAACGCACATATGTGAAAGTGTTTGTTTGTGCATAGGATGGTATAAAACCTTCGAGGAGGTGCGCAGCTGTTGCTCAGCTCCAGTTGGGCCACACTGGAGCGGTTCCTTATTGATACTGGAGGTTAATTCAGGATCTCGGTGTAATTGCAGCCAGCCATAACCAGGAATAATGTTTTTTACTCATCACATTTACAATGTCCGCTGCCGCGATCTTTAAATGCTGCAAAGGCTTGTAATGTTGAGATCGGGAAGGCTCTTGTTGGGTAAACAAACTGGTTGGAGGGAAAGGGCTTGGCAAAGGACAGTGCACCGATTTAACCACCAATAAACAGACAAAAATCAGAATGTCTTTGTTCTACATGATGGACAAACGGGACAGAGTGAGGAGCATCGTGTCAGATAGCATCTCTTGTTTATTTAGTTGTTATCATATTATAAGCCATGATCCTGTGGAATCCAGACGGGTGATTTCTTTTCTCTCTTTCTGTCTTCCTTTATCTCCCCCGCCGCTGTTCTCAGACCTCAACTCTCTGCTGCCCATGGCGGACTTGGAGGATTTCTTAAGCCCTCTTCCGGAGCCTTCGGCCTCAGGTATTGTGCAGCAGTCACCTTGTGAGTTCCTGAAGCATCAGTCCTATGCCATCTGGGTCACGTATAATCCCTTCTGTATGCAGAATTTGCATAGCAGGTGACGGATTGTATACTTCCAATTTCTCTATGCTTGAAGGTTTATCTGCTTTATCGGCTGACCAGAAGCTCTTAATCCACTTTGCATTCACTCACATACCAGGTGCTTAATGCAATTTCCAGTGACGCTCATGGAGGTTGTGCCTTATGTGTGTTTTCTTCATCTTGTGTATTTCTTTGAATTTTTCTTCTCACAGCTCAACAACTCACGCTGCTCTGGCCACCGTCTCTTTCCTTTGTCTCTCTTTCTGCAGAGGTTTCTCTCATGACTTGGTGGTTCAACTCCTGCGGTGCCAGCGGACCTCATGGCCCGACCCAAGCCCAGTGTGACAGCACCTACAGGAACAAAAATGTCAGTGTGACGGTGGGGAAGGAAGGCCCTTTGAAAGGAGTCCAGATGTGGAGGGTGCCTGCGACCAACAGATACCTGTGAGTGGCCGAGGAGATGGTTGTGATGCTGCTGGACGTCCAGAATGTTGCCAGAAAATCACATGAAAAGACCAAAACTAACAACTAGTACTGAACTTTTTCCTCGCTGCTATGGACCTACATTGTCCAAAACCTATAAAAAGCACAGAACTGAGCCACCATTGCACAGGGAAATGGTTTTCATTACTATAAACTTGTGCAACATGGTTTATTGTGATTTAATCCTACAAACACTGCTGTAAATACGAGCTGCAGATGAAGGTTTTGCCCAAAAAACACCACTTACTTCTGTGTGTGTTTGTTTGCTAAATGTTCCAGTGCATTAGTGGTTTGGTTAATTATCTGCACAGACTTTAAAAAAATGCATCTATACATAAGAATTTATGTGCTTGGGGTGTTGGAAAGACCGTGATGTTGACTGATTTGCTGGAGGATTTGCTGACAATAACAGAAATATAAAATATTGCCAGTCTTATCGTGTAAGCCAGGTAGCCAGTGGTGTCGAGTCAAGTCACTGTTAAGTCACTGTTATTTATACAGCACTTTTAAAACAACAGGCATTGAGCCAAAGGGCTTTCCAGCAGAGAAATTAGATTTGCATTGCAAATGTACCCACCAGCTTAAAACTCTACTCTGTGATTTATG